>NC_034176.2:74367375-74667375 GCF_002021735.2 Oncorhynchus kisutch | reverse complement strand
AAAGAAAAACTAGCCAAACGTGAATTAAAGAGAGAACTAACACTGTGGTGAATGACCTGGATGTCGGTCAGAGAGGGGGGAGGGGGAGGGGAGGGGTCAAAGGGATGTCTGAATGTGGCTCAGTCCAAACCGTGTTGCAACGGAGGGGGACCCGTCAAGGCAGCAGCAGGCCCTCAGACAATGGAGCCCATCGCATGCTGATGCAGTTTGACATGTGAATGACATGCTGAATGGTTGCCATGGGTACAAATGTGTTTGGATTTATGCATGAATATTCTGTGGTGATTTTCTTCTCTACTTTTTTTCCGATCTTAACGGCTGGGGAGATTTGACTAATAGTGTGGTGATCCTAAACATTGTCCCCGAACAGAGAGCTGCATAGTGGGGAGGCTCTTCTTTCTCTCTACTAGATCCACTAGACATTATATTATAGCCCCAGCTTAATGCTAATGCATCAGAGAGTATTAGAGCACAGTCAGTCAGCGCCACGGACTATAGATTAGATGCAGAGCATGTGAACAGAGAAACAGTACATTAGGTTCTGCAGGAGGGGGCCTTCCACTGCTAATGATCCAATGACACAGTCTAGTCCACTACTTTGTCAGGCCTCATCCCCCCATAGACCACCACATACTGGTATTAAGTGTTCAGCCACCACTGAAGAAACAGCCAAATATGTGTGTTTCGTTTGCATTCACAAGTGTTACTGTGTATGTGTGTAGCATAGTGTATATCAGTGGTTCTCAACCTTTTTAGGTTACAGTACCACAAACCAAATTTTGCTCTGCCAGGAGTACCCCTGATGTACCCCCTCATGTGCATTTTACCAGTAGGCCTATGGTCTCATGTCATGAGTCTTCTCAAGTACCCCATTGTGGATGGGCCAAGTACCCCCAGGGAACCATTTGCTTATACAACCTGGTGTTGGTGGTGGCAGGTAGCCTAGTGGTTAGAGCGTTGTACTAGTAACCACAAGGTTGCAAGATCGAATCCCCAACTTGACAAGGTAAAAATCTGTTGTTCTTCCCCTGAACAAGGAAGATAACCCACTGTTCCTAGGCCATCATTAAGAATTTGTGCTTAACTGACTTACCTAGTTAAATAAAAGTAAAAGATCAGTGGTGAAATTAAGGTGGTCCGGTACAGCGTCCCAGCAAAATTAATATTGGGGTACCGCATACCGGCTAAATGTGAGCCTATCACAATTAACACAACATTCCCCAAAAACTACAGGCTATTACACCCATATTTAACATTACTGCATGTAAGCCGCTTGAAAAATTTGCAAATTGACTGGGAAATGGGTGGTATAGGCTCCAAATTGCTTTCTGGTTGGAGGAGAACACTTACCTTTTATCAAGCGGAGATAAGTGGCCGAGACACTCCTGGACAAGGCACACATGAGTGTTCAAGACCGAGGCGTGCATGGACAACAGTGGAGGCATCAATTCAGGCTAGAAGTGTAGGCCTAATGACAATCACAGAATTGCGGGTGCACCGTCCACTGTTGGGGTTTGGATGCTGAAATTATTTTGTGAGTGAACCAATGTGTGCAGGTAGCCTTCAGGAGCGCTTTTGTTACACATTAAAAGGCATGGGCGGTGTGCCTAAGGCCAGGGGAAGATACTCTTTCCCTAAAGTAAATTGAATGAAATTGCCAAAATTATATAAGCCTGTCCTGTCTATGCATAAATAAATCAAATCATTCAAAATAGGCTATTACACCAGAAAGCATGATTTGGTCACAGAGGACCATTAGCATCTTTAAAATAAAAGTTGCCACCTAGCCTTAAGAAGTTTTTTTTTTTAAAGATGTGGATTGTTTTTAATCGCATAGCCTACAGTCAGAAGGGCCCGCAATTTGGGCAGGCCATGCTGCAAATACCAAATAGATCATTGCTGAGTTGCGACTATCAGTGAAAAGAGACCCAGCTAGGCATATATGCAATATCTAAAAATAACCTACAATTACAGAAAAACAGTCTGGAAAGCAAATGGCTATTGCTGTAAAGAGATGACAATGAAAAGATTCCAATCTGTCTTTTAGTTATTGTTAGGAATTTTATGAATAATGACTAAACAATATCCCCATTTTAAATAGAACTGTTACTAAGTAAACTTATACTCTGTTTTATTATATCTGATTAACAATATGAATTCATAAGTGAGGGATTGTGGAGCCTGAAACAGGGGGTAATTAAATTAAATAAATACCATTCCAGCCAGGTTGGAGAAGAATGGAAGTGTTTTTTTTTTAAGTAAGCAGAAAGGGTCAATAACTTATGGTTGAACCGACTCAACTTAGATCTGGGATGTTTAGATAAGGCAGTGTGTGTTTTCTTAGGTTTTCCATTAGCTGGAACTGTCTCCTGAATGGTGATGGATGAAAACTTCAGAAGGTTTATCTCGAATGAACTTTTGAACTGTTGGGAGAAAGAATATTTTATAACCTATGACGTCATATTTTGTATATAAACTGTTGTTCGTGGTTACATGGCAGCGCGCTCCGAGAATAAATACTATTATCTATTTTTGATAAGACTGGTCTCTTGTCTATTTTATGCAAATAAGAATCTTACAAATTCTCATAAAATAGACTAAGTGAATTCAATTAATGAAAACATATTGGAATAATGAAATTATACGAACAGTTATGAAAATTATTATCTTAATTGAGCGAACAGTAGCCTATCTTATTGGCACCAGCGGAGAACATCGGCCAAATCCCCAATATTTTTTATATTTGAAGCATACAATATACTTGCAGTGAAGCCGCTCAAAATCTACATCACATTAGTCATCTAACAGACTCCCATCCAGAGTGACCCACAGAAGCAACCAGGGTCAAGGCCCTGCTCAAGGGCACATCGACAGATCTCCCACAAGGTCAAAAATGGGGACCCAAACCAGGGACCCATCAGCCACCGGCCTAAGCTCCCAACCGCTAGGCCACCAGCCCTCCAAGATCCACCCCACAGTTCCCCAAGAGCTGCTCCTCAACCATCCGAGATCCCCCCCCCCCCCCACAGTCCCCTCCTTAAGAAAAATAAAATAATTCCCCCCCCCCAAGACCCACCCCCAATGCACCAACAACCAACAAAATGAACAAAAGAGAAAAAAGACAAAGACAAAGGAAAACAGAAACCACAATGCAAAAACTGAAAGACATAAAGAACAAAAAAATCATAACAGCAAGGCAGACTGAATACGTTTGTGTGCATGTATGGCACTATTTACATGTGTGTATGTGTGTGTGTCCATGTATGTGCACATGTGTGCATTTGAATGAGAGTGTGTGTATATGCTCGTGTACAAACACCTGCACGGCATCAGCCTCAGGCAAACAGGCATTAGCTGTAACAACACTTCCCCTCTGTGTCATTCAAACTTACTTTTTATTATGTTTTATTTTGACTTTATCTTTTGACTTTTATCTTTGACTATCATTCTATCCCCCGCACAGCAACTCCACTCCCACTTGTCTCCAAAATACTCAGCTTCCCTCAGCCCATCCCGCCACCCTCTTTGGATTTCTACGCAACATATATCTTTCAACTATGCTGTGATGTTTAACATACAATTTGAATCTATCTAATCAAATAGAATCCACAGAATGCGAGTTGAAGATAAATACTTTTACTAAGAGTATTAGTAATTTGGTAATTGACTGACACTGTCTCTCCAGATCTCCCAACAATACTAGGGTCAATTTTAGATCAATGTTATGCATTTTCTGCCATTCCTGAACCTATTATCAGAAACAGCCTACCCGAGGGCAATACCAAAACAAATGGTCTATTGATTCTGTATCCTCATAATAAAATCTGCAGAGCTGCGATGATTGTATGCCCTATTCAACTTTTTGTTGGTGGCAAGAATTCTGTACAATAATTTTAGCTGAAAAGCACAAAGTCTTAAATCTTACCTCGTTTTATACAGTTGAAGTCGGAAGTTTACATAAACCTTAGCCAAATACATTTAAACTAAGTTTTCACAATTCCTGATATGTAATCCTCGTAAAAATTCCCTGTCTTAGGTCAGTTAGGATCACCACTTTATTTTAAGAATGTGAAATGTTAGAATAATAGTAGAGAGAATGATTTGTTTCAGCTATAATTTCTTTCATGACATTCCCAGTGGGTCAGAAGTTTAAATTCAACCAATTAGTATTTGTTAGCATTGCCTTTAAATTGTTTAACTTGGGTCAAATGTTTCGGGTAGCCTTCCACAAGCTTCCCACAATAAGTTGGGTGAATTTTGGCCCATTCCTCCTGACAGAGCTGATGTAACTGAGTCAGGTTTTTAGGCCTCCTTGCTCGCACATGCTTTTTCAGTTCTGCCCAAAAATGTTCTATAGGATTGAGGTCAGGGCTTTATGATGGCCACTCCAATAACTTGACTTTGTTGTCCTTAAGCCATTTTGCCACAAGTTTGGAAGTATGCTTGGGGTTATTGTTAATTTGGAAGACCCATTTGCGACCAAGCTTTAAACTGACTGATGTCTTGAGATGTTGCTTCAATATATCCACATAATATTCCGCCCTCATGATGCCATCTATTTTGTGAAGTGCTTTTAGAGAGAGGTTTAGTATTTTCATTTCATATTCATTATATAGATCATTATATAGTTTGGAACGCTTTATCTTGTCATAATTAGGTTTTAGTCCGGAGACTCCAGAAAGGTTATCTAGATCTTCAGTGAGACATTGCAGGGATCTAGCTTGCGGACTTAATATATAACTTGAGTCATCTGCATACATGGACACCTTTGTCATTAAGCCTTGGATTTCTAATCCTCTAACTATTCTTGTTATTTGATCTGATTTTAATAGCTAGCATTTCGATGGCCATAATGAATAGATATGGTGACAGCGGACAGCCTTGTTTAACTGCTCTTGACAATTCAAAACTCTCTGAGAAGTAGCTGCTATTTATTATTTATGCCTCGGGTTGCTATACATTAATTTTACCCATTTTATAAGAGAATCACAACATTTTTAAAAATCAACTATAAATATCAGGCATGGTTTCTTCGATGTTTCGTGTTGTTCTATTATTTCTAGTAGTTGTCATATATTATCTCCAATGTATCGTCCATGTAAAAAACCTGTCCGATCAGGATGAACAATACCTGATAAAACCTTTTTAATTCTGAGTGCTATGCGTTTCGCTAGTATTTTTACATATATATATATATATATATATATATATATATATATATTGCATTTTTGCGCTGGGAGGGTGCAGTGCGTCCTCTGCCTGCGCTCCGCTCGTGCCGGGCAAATGTGGGAGTGGAGCCTAAGGGAGAGGTGCGTGTAGTAAGCACTAGATCTCCCGTGCTTACCCACAGCCCGGTTCAACCTGTGCCTGCACTCTGGAGGGTCCGGGCTAGAGTAGTTGTCCAGCCTGGGGAAGTGGTGCCAAGGTTGCGCACCAGAGCTCCAGTGCTCCCCCACAGCCCGGTTCTTCAGGTGCCTCCTAACACCAAGCCTCCTGAAGGTCTCCCCAGCCTGGTGGTTCCTGTGGCAGCCCCACGCACCAGGCTGTCTCTCTGTCTCCTCCCTGCAGGTGGTCCCGCCTGTCCGGCGCCGCTGCCGGAGTCTCCCACCTGTCCGGCGACGCTGCAGGAGCCTCCCGCCTGTCCGGCGCCGCTGCCGGAGCCTCCCGCCTGTCCGGCGCCTCCCGCCTGTCCGGCGCCGCTGCCGGAGCCTCCCGCCTGTCCGGCGCCTCCCGCCTGTCCGGCGCCGCTGCCGGAGCCTCCCGCCTGTCCGGCGCCGCTGCCGGAGTCTCCCGCCTGTCCGGCGCCGCTGCCGGAGTCTCCCGCCTGTCCGGCGCCGCTGCCGGAGTCTCCCGCCTGTCCGGCGCTGCTGCCGGAGTCTGAGGCGCCAGAGCCCCTCAGCCCAGAGGCGCCAGAGCTTCTGCCCCTCTGTCCAGAGCTTCTGCCCCTCTGTCCAGAGCTTCTGCCCCTCTGTCCAGAGCTTCTGCCCCTCTGTCCAGAGCTTCTGCCCCTCTGTCCAGAGCTTCCGCCCCTCTGTCCCGAGCTGCCCCTCTGTCCCGAGCTGCACCTCTGTCCCGAGCTGCCCCTCTGTCCAGTGGGGTCATTGAGAGGGGTGGCCATGGTGAGAAAGCCACAGAGGCGGACAATAAGGCGGACTAAGACAATGGTTAAGTGGGGTCTCTGATTAAGAATCATACTTAGGTAGCCTGGGTTTCACTGTGTGTTTGTGGGTGATTGTTCCTGTCTCTGTGTTTTGCACCAGATAGGGCTGTTTAGGGTTTCATACGTTTCTTGTTTTTTTGTAATGAGTTGTTCATGTGTACGTTTACATATTAAAAGAACCATGGACACTTACCACGCCGCATATTGGTCCTCTGATCCTTTTCGCCTCTCCTCTTCGGAAGAAGAGGAGGAAATCCTTGACACAGACCTTCCTACTGAGTACCTTACAGACTAACATTTCTATAGGAGTAGTTAAAACAATCTAACAATGGAGCTTTGAGTATATTAAAAAAGGTTTGACATACCTCTACCTCTATTCAGTGTCTTTATCATTGGGTCAGTGCCACTTTTGTTTGTTTTGGGACAATAATTTCCTCCTCCAGGTTAGATGGACATCATATTGTATTTGTGTCTACCCTTTTTGTAGGCCGGTTATGTGGATCAGACAATGTTGTTTTTTATTGATCTGTTTGTCAGTGACAGCAGAGTAGGCTACCCTGTCATTTTTGTAGTAGGCCTATTAAAAGAAATGTGTGAGTGCACTTGGGTGTCCCTTAACGGTAAGAAATGTAATTTACTTTCACCCCTGGTTAAACTGTAATCATGATAAGCTCCAGCACAACCTGGTATCAGAGGATAGATATGGATATATAGGATATAGAGGTAGGACAACTCCCAGACGTAGTGTGTCTTTTTAGCCTTTGAATCCGGATAATTTCTTGTTTCTGGTTGAAAGTACAGTACATACAGTATAGTTACCACTTTGAGAGCTGATCTGCACATCATTTTGAATGTATTAACATAGAGTTATTTGGTATTCAGAGAGGCAGTGGTAGGCTACGCTGACTGTGAGTGTGCTTTACTGTTAACCCGTCCTCGGGGCAGATTAGATGCTGGGGCGTCCTCCACCAAACCCTGCTGATGAGACGGGAGAATCAGCACTATTTACAACAATACCACTGTCACACTCACTGCTACATAATGAAATTGTGTGTGTGTGGCAAAATACCACAGTAACAGATGTGATGGTGACATCTTAGGCATTTATCATCATTTGTCAGTCTTTGATAATAGAAGGGGATCTTACAACCCATGATTAAACCACCCAGAATATCATTATGTCGTGTAAGGTACGGTGTGTGTGTGGACAGGACTGATATATGAAATGTCAATCTTGTGGAGAGCACACACTTACAAGCCAATACTGGTAAAGGATACATGACAATATATTCCATATCTCTCCAATGAGGAGAATGCCCTGAGAATATTTTATTTCACTGACCGAAGATCTACATTTAAATTACACCAGAGAAGTAAGAAATCTCTACCAGTATGATGACAGATAAACACAGCTCACTGTACACATTACCAGCAGAATAACCATCAGTGGAGCTTTATAGGCTACTCTGTGTATTTTCAAATATACAGTGTAATACAATTTTAGATACAGTATGTCCAGAATATTCCCTTTACTTTATTGGCTAATTAACCAGGCCAGACAGGCCAGTTCTGTTTGAAAAATGAATCAATGGATTGTTTCAATGCGTGGCGATGAAATCCCAGAAAATTAAAATTTTCAAGGGTCAATTAGGTCCTTTGCTTCTTGTTGTACAAATTTTGCTTCTTTACTGGAAACCTGGCTGCCACTCTTAGCGTAATATCAATATCAGTGGTCATAGATCATTTATAACGTGATACACCACAGCTGTGTGTTGGGTTTACAGAGAGAGAGAGAGAGAGAGAGAGAGAGAGAGAGAGATGGGGGAAGGGGAGAGAGAGAGAAAACGGGAGAGAGAGATGGGGGAAGGGGATAGAACACACCATTGAATGTCCCAAGCCATTAGAACAAGGGATATTTCTGGTTGACTGAGCAATTCATTCTCGACATGTCACATTGAATTTCTTCCATTATAAAACACTGCTGCCTTCTCTACTCTAAAGGCAGATTGCCTGCTCCTGTTTCACCCAGTAAAATATTGCCTCTCCCTCAAACAATCTTTTTTATCCTAGTTATGAGGAAATTCAGAACATAAGATTGATCTGTCTGTGTTCATAATGTGGACTGATTATTTGAAATAGTCTCACATTATTTTATAAGATGGATAGATATTGAAAACCCTAATGTTATCATGCCATCCTTATGAAATACATGTATACCATCCTTGTATAAAAATATCAATTGTAAGCCTTACATTTGTTCAAATTTTTTAAGAAATAAGCAATCCAAATCCATTGACAGTAAAGCCAGTCTGTGTACTGTCATTTTATGACATGGTTTCTGGTGTTGTACATCACACACCTGTCCATTCTCTCTGTTATTGATGTGGTATTGGACATCAAAAAGAGAATCCATCTGTAACTGTCACCATGTATGGGGCTTTAGTGCTAAAGTCTGTTTTTCACTGAACCTGCCCCATGACACATGGAGTAAAGAGTAGGAGTCTCTTCTATCTGTCGACCAGCGGTATCATATCCTCTCATCCTCAGCAACATCTTGTGGTTAGCTGTTAGCTCCACCACTTCACAGCATCTCTCTTTTAGGAGCCAGGCTTTATTCTGTGACTCAGACAGTTCTGACAGCACTGCAATACAGATTGATGTTGCCCAGATAGAACCGGGAAGGAAAGAATGCCAATTATGTCTGCCTCAGAGAAACACATGTCTGTGTGTGAGGATACAAAGGCCTCCTCACTACATTGTTATCATTCTCAATAACCCAAACAGTGTTTGGGAGTAAATTGACTGTCTGCAGACATCTTTCCCTCTATCGTCTTCTTTTCCTTTCTGTCTTCCACCTCTATTCTATAATGAATCTTTCTCTCTGTTGCTTTGGGTAACATGGAGTCTTTCTCTCTACAAGAAATTGAATCACAGATTTAAAAAAAATATAGTTGTTGGACACGAGTTTGCAGATTGAATACTATTGATACACACGCAAGACATCGTTGTACGAGAATTGGGTTTATATACAGTAAACAAACATGTATGCTTAAACCTGACCACAAAATGCTTGAATGGTTGTCTTTATCTACAATAATCCGATACATGAACTAAGACAAACAAGAGAAGTTGTTAGTTCTGGATAAGTACAAGCCCTTTACCTGTGGGCAGCTGACAGCATACTGTAGGGGGATTTATCATACATTATGTTCTAAACAGAGAATGATCTAAAAGCTATTATTATTCCAAAACCCTCATTCCATCACTTAAGATCACATTTTGGATAGTGTCCAAGTTGTAGTCTGAATATGCTCTCATTTCTGTTAGTCGTAGTTAGAATAACAAAGGAGGTCACATGAGATAGTTCTGCATGATATGTACACTATTCAAATGACTAGTCAGAGGCCTATAGCTGACTACTGAAAATATAATAAACCATAAACATCAAATCCTGTACTTGTCCAAATAACACACTAACACACAATGGGCGGGGTGACTCTGAATGTATCTGACTGAGCCTGATCTTTCTGTGCTAATGGAAATGACAGTTGGGAGAGACAGACAGAGACAGTAGCAGTAGGATCCTGGCTAAGATCCAGATCCATCCACCCCTCTGGTTGCATCCCAAATAGCACCCTATCCCCTAAATAATGCACTACTTTTGATGAGAGCCCTAATGGTTCTGGTCAGAAGTTGTGCACTAAATAGAGAATAGGGTGCAATTTGGGACTCTACCTCTGTTGTTCCCCTGTCTAAACATGGCTGCCCTCCCTTTCTCCTGACCGAGCCAGTTCTCACAGAGCTTAATATGACACTCCACTGGTGTCATGGCAACCCTAACGCCACACGGTAATTACTGCTGTGGAAATCAAATATCTGTATTGGGAATCAGATTAGATTGCTTGTCATAGAAAACACTACCAATTTGTTCTGACTTGTTAGTTATATTACCATACAAGATACAACCTAATCTGTTTGTGCCCTCAACAGTGTAGCTACTATTTACCTCAGCATGTTGCTTGTGTTTAGAAGCGATACACATAGAAATAGAATTACAGATGTAGGATTTTAATTTGATCACCCCGTTGCAGAACAACTTTCCTGCCATTTCAAACTTGATTTTCCCTCACGAGAAATGTATCAACCCCTACAAAAATGTCCATTAATTATAATCCACATAATAACTAATATTTCCTGTTGCTCCAGGATTATTTTGTTGCTGTTGCAAACTGGCTCAAATTAGGATCCTACATCTGTACATAATTTGAATAGAATGACAGTCAGATAGAATAACATTAGTCAAATAGAATGGCATGAGTCCAGAGGACAGGATTCTATTCCATTATATCAGTAGGAATGACAGAATGTTGAGTTAAATGATAGCACGCCGAATTAGGATTGAATTTAACTACTTGCTACAAATCAGATATGTGTCACTCAAACAGGGACAAGTCTGGGGCTTTCTTCTCTGGCAGACTCATCGATTTCAGCAAATGACACATTTACATAAAACAGAATATGAAGTCACACATTTTGTTTTACACTTGTGTTGACATTTAATTCAAGAGACAACAGGCCAAGAGGCCAACTCCATTCTCAGGCTACTGTTTAATGTCTTTGAATGGGTATCATAAAGACAAGCCCTGATCTCATTGAGATAATGGCCAGAAAAGTGGATTCATAATTGGTTTGTAGTTTAATGTATTATGTTGTAAAAAAAAATCTGGTTCAACGCCAACAGGAAAACATATCAAGATGAGACATTTATACAACCAAGTATAAATGGTAACATGGAGTCTTACTCTTGCTCTTCTATCTATTGAAACAAGACCAGTGTCCATACCATATCACATATCATTTCCATGTGATCAGATTGCATTTCCTCAATGCTCAGGGACAAACACTACAGTAATATTCAAGGCCATGGTAAAAGCACAAAATAAATACACCATTCAACAGCTATCTCTACTGGACACCTATGGGTAAGATAAAGTCTTCATGTCTTGTTTTAAATGAGCTTCAGATTAAGCCAGCCTACAGCCACTAGACTCCTGTGAGCTTTTCTATCCAACGGGCTGGGCTATATGTAATATTCAACGTACAAGGCAGAACAGCTAACAGCAAACAGCCCTCAAGCTGTACAATAGTGAGGGGTGAGTAGTGTTCAACTGCAGTGTTGCATAAATATTGATGAGATTCCTAGCTACAAACCTATGATATAAACATCTGAATATGACCAGTGACAGCCATTAGAGATTGGTCACACTGAATCAAACAGAATAACTTGTCTTTGATGCCAGTTGTCAGCATTATCACTGCCATTAGTGGACACATAAGAGGAGAAAATAATTTTCTAAATAGACTCTGACTCTGGAACTCTGGGATTAGATTTTAAAAAATTGCAGCACCTTTCATGTGTGCTATGGAGATGAGAGGGTTTAGCAGCCAGGGACCCTGGCAACTCCACACTCTTAGAAAAAAAGGGTTATTCGGCTGTCCCCATAGGATAACCTTTTTTGGTTCAAGGTAGAACTCTTGGGTTCCATGTAGAACCCTCTGTCAAAAGGGTTCTACCTGGAACCAAAAAGGGTTCTCCTATGGGGACAGCCGAAGAACCCTTTTAGGTTGTAGATAGCACTTTTTTCTATGTTAAAATGATGCCAACACGGACTATTTTTTGTTTACCTTTATTTTACCAGGGAAGACATATTGAGACCTAGGTATTTTTTTAAATGTGCCCTGCGCAATACAACACAAATATACACATTATACACAAAATATACACATACTGTACCAGTCAAAAGTTTGGACACACCTACTCACAATAGGATTTTTCTTTTTTTAAATTCTGAGTTGTCAGTGGCCGTGTTATTATGAGAGTGGCTGTAACCTTTCAACCAAATCTCCTGGTGTTTGTGCTTCAACACCCTCAGTGGCTGTCGAGGTCTGTCAGTCACCACCGCGTCCGCATGTGGCAACCTCTTCAGTACCTGTGAACTGAGACGAGGATATCGGTCTGTGATATCGCAAAGTGTTTCACCAGTGGGAGTCATCGGGTCAGTTGCTGGACTGACGCCATTAGTGTCATTGTCAGGGTTGACAGTCCCCCACAAAGCGGAAGGCGTATCATCGGAAGCAGAGTATACTCTGCGCATCAATGTTTTTCTTGGTGAGAGGGGCCGCAGTGCTTGTGGAAGTGTCCGAAGGGCAAGAGAAGTTCATCTCAACTACCGTATTGCACGAATGCAAGGAGGAGGGAAGTTGCTCATTCACAGAGACAGCTGGCTCGAAATCATGACAAGAATTGTCAATCAGATTGGCTGATGGAATGTGTCGAGATATTGCAATATCTCCTTGGATCGGATTCTGCACCAAGAGGTTTCTAAACGTCTTTTTCCCAAGGGGTGCATTTGACAGATACCCCTTGTGAATGACTGCGTTGCAGCTAGCGTAAGAGGAAAACAGTGTGGTCAGTGGAGAAGGCACTGTAGCATGTGACCATACCTGGTTGGTTTTCCAATCCATCAATGGGAGTAACCGATCCATCAAGTCTGCTCCAAGTAGCAGGGGTACAGTTTTGAGGCTGGTAACATACACAGGGTGGACGAGCGATACGTCCTGGAAGTGTAGTTTCAGCATGACTCTCAATGTGAGAGGCGAGGTAGTCTGAGTGACCCCTTGAAGTGTAGTGTCGCATCGTTCCACTTTTAACCAACATTTAGTTGTCTTCAAAGCCCTTTTTAGATCATCAATGTTTGAGAGATGAATGAGAATGTCGCACCCGAATCAATTAGCGCATGACAAGTTAAGCAGTCCTCCAGAACTGTTTCCAGGTATGGGCGTTTCGATTTGTGTTTAGTGGACATATTCCCCACAAAGTGGAGTGGTCGTTCGCAACGACGTGATGTGTCAATTCTGTTCAAGGTGGAAGCAGACCGATTTTTCCGATTTTGAGTGGGCTTGGCTTTAACGAAGAGTTTGACCTTTTTCTTCGCAACCTTTGTATCAGAGTCTATAGACAAATATTTCTTATTTCTTGATCAAGCGGGCCCTGGATAGGGTCTTGAATGAGAGCGGGAGAGACCTGGTGGACCTGGTGTCTGGTAATTCCCCGTCTAGTCCTTGTGACTTATCTTTTACCCTTTTCTCAAATGTTTCTCGCTTTAGTTCTTCACGTAGTGGAACTGCTGGAGAACATTGGTCTACGTTTTGATCATCCTTCAACCCTTTGTTAACCTTGTGCTCTGACACTCTGTGTGGGTTGGGTGCAGGAACGTAGTGAACAGGTCGATTGTAGCGGTAGTCGTTTTGATGTTGACGTACTTTACAGTAATTTCTTCCGCAGAGATTATCGGAATCATGGTTTCGTGGTAGAAACTGTCATCTCTTAATGCACCATTACCTGATAATGCACCCTCTAACTGGAGTGAGTGCTCCTGGTCAAACTTCAAAACCGAGTGGTCAGGGCTCTTAGCGTTGCAAACTTTTGATGCCTCAAAAGCTGTGCTTGCAAGCTCTCTGAGTTGTAAGATAAGCAAGTCAATGTGGGCTGCAGGGCCCAATTAGGTAATGAAGGTGGGATACATGTTCGACAGGAACATTTGTTTAAATGGTAACAGATCTTCCATGCCTGTTTCAGTGAGTAGGCCAAAGCAAGCTGAACGAAGCCTATGATAGGAAGCTTGTGGGTGTTCATTCCGAGCTTGTTTGACCGTGTTAGCCAGTGAGCTATCGTGTTTGCGAGTCGCAGAACCACTGAATTCTAATTTCAAAGCTGTGGCAAGGTTAGCGTAGTCATTTAGCACGTGTTGCTGTTGTAGACGAATGAACCTCGTCACGTGTCTATTCGATGTTTGCTTCAACAGGTAAACCCTGTCAGAACCCGTAGCGTTCGGGTAGCCATCCAATGCGTCCTCTATGTCAGCTAGGAACGTTTCAGTATCGTTTGGCTGACTTGGAACGGGGTCAAAGGTGGGGAAATTCTTGACGAGTTTGTCAAGGTATCCTGCGTCAAGCGGGCGGAGAGGGTTGGCTTTATCCTTTGGGGAAAGTGGGGCCGAAAGGCCAAGAGGAGAAGCCAAGCTTTGGCCAAGAGGAGCCATATTACTCTGAGGGACACTTAATGGAGGCAATGTCTGAAACCTATCGTCTTCATTCCTTTGAGTACATGGCTCCGGTTGCTTGAAGGGTAGTCTCTCTGAGGAGTGTGACCATTCTGGATTTCCTCCAGATGGTACCTAAGGGTGGTATTCTGCTGCATTGCAGAGTCCACTTGAGCGCTTAGAGTACTGATTTTGGACACGTGATTGTCGCACTTGCTCCTTTCGGTCTCAAACTTATCTGTCATGGTTTGCAGATAGAGGTCTTGAGTACGGAGTGAGAGATTCAGTGATGAGATTTCTTCTGCTTGCTTAGAAATCAGGATTTCCATCTTCATCACCCGAGTTCTCTCATCATTCATTTGGTCAGCGACTTCAATGAGTTCTGCTGATTTGTCATCTAACTTAGTCATTGTGTTCATCAATTGATACTCTTTGGTCTGCAGAATTTTGAGTAGAACCGTGTTACTCTGAGTAACGTTCAACAAAACTGCCTGCATGTTATCAAATTGCGCGCTCTTGTTTGTATATAACTCAACAGATTTATCTAGTTTGGAGTGGACCACCTCGTATTTAGTTTTGGCTAAATCGAGTTGTTCCTGGAGACTACGATTTTGTTGAAGAGTTTGTGCTCGTTCATCGTCATAAGCATTTGCAATTACTTTTAATTGTTCAGATTCCAAATGCAGTTCCTCGACTAGCAGATGTTTTCATTTCCTGCTTTTATCAATAGTTGCTCAGTTCTCTCCACCTGTCCCCTCATGTTAGCCATGTCTGGCACATGCTTCAGCTGTGCACTGTGGTATTGGACCGATGCCACATTTTTATGGCGATACATCAGTGCAAAAGTGGGGAGAACTGTCACAAAGCCTGTGGTTGATTTTGGAGAGTGTTCGCAATTTCGGCTAATGGCATAATTAGGGTTGGTATCGCTGCTGAGGTCAGAGATCAATCCTTTTATGGGTGGAGGTTCACTAATTAGCGGAGGAGTGGTGACCATCTCCTTTGATAGCTTGCACATTATTAGAAAAATGTTCTTTCAATGTTTGGGTTTGGAATTCATTGGAAGCTGATGAACTATCAGTACTGTACCAGTAATGTGGAAGTTGGACGTGAATGAATTTGCAAAAGCAAATTGAATTAATTAATCAATGCCAATGATTAATCCTACCTGGGTAGGCTATCTGGGTATTAAACTCGAATTAACCTGAGAGGTTCCTTCATCTAGGTTAATATGAGAAGTTTAAAAGTGTCTCATTTGATTGGAAGAACATTAAGTTATGTTAAACAATTTAACTTATTAAATTGAATGAGACGATAATTCATACAATCTCCATTGATTGGATATCATAAGTGTAAACAGTAGATCAAATGTTGGAAACATTGAACACTGTGGCACTTCTCCATAAGGCCGAAACCACATGGGATTCCCGCTGGGGCGGGGCTTCTGTCAGTGCTGGATTACTGAATGGTTTTTCAAAAACCACATTTTACTGAATAGACCTGTATAGGCTATTTGGGAATTAAACTTTAACCTGAGAAGTGGCTTCATCTAGGTTAGTTTGGAAAAAGTTTACAATGTCTTATTTAGAAAACTCATCAATTTGGATATTATTTAAAATATCTATTTCAGAATGCAAATAGCCAGATTTACACTTATTAGTTCAATTAGATAAGACATTGATATCCGTCTGGATATCATAAGTAATGACTTGAGTGTGACCTGAGTAATTCTTCATGAACGAATATACTGGGCACATGTCAGTGGTCAATGATTTCACACACTGAAATCAAACGGAACTACCTGGGCCGGGACTTCCGTTCCACAAGGCAGAGCAATTTCAACGTGGCACAAGGGAAGAAAATGCCTATTTTCCCTTGTTAGCTTTAGCATGCAAGCTAAACCCTCCTTGTGCCTGTAAATGCAGCACATAGGATTCCCTTGGCAAGGGAAAGGTTTTACTTATCACGTATTATGTTCAAATCCTTTTCTGCATTTTTTGACAATGTTTTAGCTGGAACACACGACAAACAACGAAATGCACCTTGGTCTACTCACGAGAGAGACAGAGATATATATCGCTGGTCAAGATTATATCTCCTGAATTTCTATCGGCAGGCACTTTGTCCTCGCTCGAGAAATTAATAATGACCGAGCATACCCGCGTCTGAAACGCGCCAGGCAGAACTAGCCCTGCATTTGGCCAAAAACTCTATTTCTCAGATTTCTATAATTAGCTTTCTCGGCCCTCATACAGAAATGTATTTGCTTACGTTACCCACTGACTACGACGATAATCCATACAATCAGCGAACAACACGGAGGCGGGAGAATCTTCAGCACTCACACATACAATAATGCTTGTCTACCACTCCAAAGATATTATGTAATCTTTTTTTCAATTTTATACAGGCTGAATCAAAATGAAAGCCTCATTCTATTTTAGATTCCTATCAGGGGGCTCCAATTATGTTGACTTAACCCAGACATGCGGCCTAGTTCCATAAATGTTCAAATCCTCGAACAATGGTAAATTCTTAGATTACAGAGTATACTCTTGGCTAACAAGTTGAATCAGCAATACGAAATTGGGTTGAATTATTTATTTACTAAATACCTAACTAATCACACAGACTTACACAAACACACAATTAATCATAACTTGATTACAAATTACGTCATAAAGGAAAACGTCCCTGGTGGGTGGAACAGATATGACAGCTTGTTACACAAAATAAAAGGGGCTGGGTTTGAGTGTAAGAGAGGAAAGACTGAGGAACAAAGGGAAGAAGCTGTGCTATCGTAAATACAGTATCTTATGCATTCTAAATTTCCGCCCATTTGGAAAAGGAAAATGCAATAAATATTTACTCTGAGCTGCGCTTCGGTAGGTTGGTGGTAGATGGAAGGCCGTGTTGCCCAATCGAGTCCTTTGAAGAATGTCTCTGGTTGTCAATTGGATACGTTGTAGTAACGTTGTTGTGTGGTAGACAGGATACTCTGTCTGTTCCTTCCTAACCTGCATTTGCAGCTGCGGTTGCTAACTCAACGGCTAGGAGGCGTCACTTCTGTGAATAAGTGAATAAGAGTTCAAAGTTCATGCCATTCGCAACCAAAGCTCACGCTGACGTTGGCTTCGTTCTGTAGTTATTATCTGAACCATTCTGACATAGGACCGTCGTCCTACATCCCCGGAACAGCAAGTTATGTTGTCGTCAAGGGCTTATAAAGGAAGGGAGAGGAGGGCGTGTTTGAAAAGTTTTATAGCCCATGTCCCTTCACAGGGCGGGCCACTGATTGACCAGCCCTATCTTTTGAAAACCCACATCTCACATTTTAGAAGCTAAAATCACATTTCATCCCATCACAAATAATTTCATATTCAAATATTTTAATTGAACAACAATTCCATGTGAATCCGATAATTCTGATGTGTAGACATTCCACTGTGGAGTTTATGTCATCTTATCATTGATGAGAATGTCTCAGATGACAACCGAACTGACATCATATTCATTAAGTACCACCACATATGATCAATTGTTCGGATTACCAGTATATAGTTCATTTCCCCCCACCTACTGATGTTCCCAGAATCTCTATGTTAACCAAGGGTTTTGCAAATGTGACATCAGTAGGGTAGAGAGAGGAAAAAGGGGGGAAGAGGTATTTATGAATGTCATAAACCTACCCCCCCAGGCCATTGTCATGACAGGGGGTACGTAGCTGGAGGTTGAATGTTTGAAGGGGTATGGGACTATAAAAGTTTGGGAACCACTGGATTAAGCGATGTCATTTACAAAATAGCCTCCAACACTCTACTCAGCAAACTGGATGCAGTCTATCACAGTGCCATCCGTTTTGTCACCAAAGCCCCATATACCACCCACCACTGCGACATGCCTGCTCTAATCGGCTGGCCCTCGCTACATATTCGTCGTCAGACCCACTGGCTCCAGGTCATCTATAAGTCTTTGCTAGGTAAGGCTCCACCTTATCTCAGCTCACTCGTCATGATAACAACACCCACCTGTAGCACGCGCTCCAGCAGGTATATCTCACTGGTCATCCCCAAAGCCAACACCTCCTTTGGTCGCCTTTCCTTTCAGCTCTCTGCTGCCAATGGCTGGAACGAATTGGAAAAATCGCTGAAGCTGGAGACTTTTATTTCCCTCACTAACTTTAAACTTCAGCTATCCGAGCAGCTAACCGAACGTTGCAGCTGTACATAGACCATCTGTAAATAGCCCATCCAATCTACCTACCTTTTCTGCCTATTTGCACACCCATATTTCTACTTGCACATCATCTGCACATCTATCAGTCCAGTGTTAATTTGCTAAATTGTAATCACTTGCTACTATGGCTTATTGATTGTCTTACCTCCTCACACCATTTGCATACACTGTATATCAACTTTTTTCTATTGTGTTATTGACTGTACGCTTGTTTATTCCATGTTGTAACTATGTGTTGTTGTTTGTGTCACACTGCTTTGCTTTATCTTGGCCAGGTCGCAGAACTTGTTCTCAACAAGCCTACCTGGTTAAATAACAGGAACATGTTGCCATGAAAGTCACTAGCAGAATTCATTGCTTACCATTATGGCAGAAAGAATGCGTTGACACACATACTTGAATTTCAGACAACAATAGGATCAATGTAGATGGGTATTTATGCAGGAGGGTGACAGCAAGCCTGTAAACATGCTAATTTGCTTAGTTACCGATGAGATGAAGAGAATACATTTTCATTCAGAGCACTGATGGGGAACAGACTACACAAAGACGTGACAAAGCAAATTGTGGCAGAATAATTGATTTAATTTACCAAAATGGCAACCCCAAACTATCCATCAAAAGAGGATGTGGGTAGAAATCTCATTATGCTGTAGCATTTGGAAAATAAGCTCTTTGGGAGATAGCTATTTCTTATTTTACCTCAAGACAATCTTTGGTTTCTTGTATCTGTCAATATTGTGGGTAGATCAGATTGTATACAAAGAAGTGCAGGCGTTACCCTTATACAAAAATACCATGTAAAAGTGTCAGATAATAGGATTATTTTCCTTTAGTATCACACTGACATTAATATGAATCCCTTGTGGAGGGATCTCACAATTATATGTTTTACACACAAATTGCTGAAAGCCTTGTGAAATATGAAATTATTATAAAAACACTGAAGCATATAATGTAATTACTTCCCCGAGTTTTTACAGAATGTCAATCAGCATCATATCTCTGCATCATTTAATGGGATATTGAAATATCCTCTTCCAGCATGAGTCACTGGAGGCTGCTCTACTAATTAGTATGAATGACGAGCGCTAAGATTACTAATGCTGCTGAGGACAGGTTTTAATTGAGAATAATATAATGAAGTATCCTGTAGATTTGTCAGAGTTCTCTAGATTACTTTTCATTGGTCTACTTGGGGGTTATGAGAGGGGTAGCTAGTGTTATTTAGGTCCTGTATACAGTAATAACTGTATAATAACAATATTAACAGTAACAGTGGTTACTGTGTAACCTGTTACTTATAAACAATATTTTTGTAATTGTTTAAAAAGGCAGGGGAATCAATTTGTAGAGGTTGCAATTGCAATCTTCTTAATGTACTGTATGTGTGACTCGAATAGGGGATGGCTTACTTTGAATGATTAAACTGTTTCTGAAAATAAATACAATGCTGGCCACTTAGGAGGGAACTCAAGTCATGCATATTAATTAGGGTGCTAGTATGCACTGTATTTTGGGATGGGGTGGGGCTGAGTGGAATGGAGTTTCAGTACCTTAGTATAGAACATCATTCAATGCAAATTTAATAGGTTTCTGGTAGACATCATTATTGAAAAGCTACACATTCTAGAGACAGATTCATCTCCCATTTCATGTTCATGTTTGAACATTTCAACAACAGTCAATGAAAATAACTGTTTCAGTAACAAATAGTTCCTAGAAACTGTCCTTTGAGGCGTTAATGGTATTACAAATGTTCAAATGCAAATGTAGGTTCTGCGGATATGATTCAGCATTGCAAGAAATGTTACACAAACATGCCCTGTGACATCACCGCATAGGCCTATCACCTTAGAGGAAGAGGATGGTTCAGTTTGGCTTTAATCTTTAATCTTCTCATCATTACCGAGTAGTGTAATAAAGGCAATGGTCCCCAAGAGCATGGCATGAAACACAGCACAGCACATCTAAATCTATCTCCTGCAGGATGAACGATGCTGGATGCTAGATATGCTCAGACTAAATGGTACCCTATTCCCTATATTGTGCTCTATTTTTGACCAGGGCCAATAGGGCTATGGTCAAAAGTAGTGCGGTATATAGAGGATGGGGTACCATATGGGATGTCATGTACCAGTCAGAACCAAGTCCTCCGGTTGCATTTAAAACAGACAATCAGCTCAGGAGACATTCAGGTTGGACTGGAAATATTACAGCCGTATGAAAGGCAATAAGCTCATGTCAGACTGCATCATGACAAATCTGTTTAAAAAAAACACACATTCCTTTTTTAGAACACTGTAGCTGCATTTACATAGGCAGAGCAATTCTGATCCTTTTCCCAATTATGGGCAAAGGATATGATCTGATTGGTCAAATGACTGTAAATCATGGCACAGTATCTTCTTCTGTGGTGGAGGTATTCAAAAGGAGGTAGGGATTAGAAAGATGCTTAATGACTTAATGACTGTCCACAGCTCAGGAGGCTGTCTCTTTCTCTCTGTGGGGTTTGGGTCTGCATTATCCACTTCATGTTCACTCCTCAGTGGCTAGCTGCAGGCCACTATTTATCTCCTAGGAGTGTGTGTCAGGGAGGTGTATATGTGTGTGTGAACTGACTGAGTGATCACCAACAGTGCACTAATAGAAAACTGTCATTTATATGTTAATTTTGGGTATAATTAACAGTAAAATACAGTGAAACGGTGAACTACAGCATTCTGTAAAGAATTGCTGTATTTCAAATGGTACAGTAATTCATTCCCACAGAATACAGTACCATACTGTATTATTGGAGCAGCAAAAACCTTTGACCAGTAGTGGGTGCATGGTATTGTTGTTTCTGGGTTATTAACATATTTTTTGCACCCGTGAGTGAGAGTGCTGTACCAATTTAAATAATATGTGGTAGTAGTGCCCCATCAATTTAAATTGTATAGGGGACAGATTGGAGTGGCAGCAAGTCTTCAACTTTTAATGGTTGAACATTTTGCCATGTCCTTTGTTTTTTAAAAACTGTAGTTGCTGCCAAGTGGAAGCTTTTGTTCAGGCCTCTAGAAGTGCAAGTGATATAAAACACCAAATATACATTGATATGCTGTGTTAAAACATTACCTAGCAGCCAACCTGCTTGCAACATTCCCATATAATTAAAGTAAAATACTGAAATAGAAATCTCCTCTCAATGAATTTAATTTATTCATCCATTCATTAATTACAATTACAGTAAAATTAATTCCCTTCTACAGTATTATTAGACACTACTTGTTGTGATACTACCGAGATTACAGTAGGTGTCCTACAATATAAAATACACAAACTAACTTCAAATCAAAATCAAATCAAATGTATTTGTCACATACACATGGTTAGCAGATGTTAATGCGAGTGTAGCGAAATGCTTGTGCTTCTAGTTCCGACAATGCAGTAATAACCAACGAGTAATCTAACCTAACAATTCCAAAACTACTATGTTATACACACAAGTGTAAAGGGATAAAGAATATATACATAAAGATATATGAATGAGTGATGGTACATTACGGCATAGGCAAGATGCAGTAGATGGTATCGAGTACAGTATATACATATGAGATGAGTAATGTAGGGTATGTAAACAAAGTGGCATAGTTTAAAGTGGCTAGTGATACATGTATTACATAAAGATGCAGTAGATGATATAGAGTACAGTATATACATATACATATGAGATGAGTAATGTAGGTTATGTAAACATTATATTAAGTAGCATTGTTTAAAGTGGCTAGTGATATATTTTACATACATTTCCATCAATTCCCATTATTAAAGTGGCTGGAGTTGAGTCAGTGTATTGGCAGCAGCCACTCAATGTTAGTGGTGGCTGTTTAACAGTATGATGGCCTTGAGATAGAAGCTGTTTTTCAGTCTCTCGGTCCCTGCTTTGATGCACCTGTACTGACCTCGCCTTCTGGGTGATAGCGGGGTGAACAGGCAGTGGCTCGGGTGGTTGTTGTCCTTGATTTTCTTTATGGCCTTCCTGTGACATCGGGTGGTGTAGGTGTCCTGGAGGGCAAGTAGTTTGCCCCCAGTGATGCGTTGTGCAGACCTCACTACCCTCTGGAGAGCCTTACGGTTGTGGGTGGAGCAGTTGCCGTACCAGGCGGTGATACAGCCCGACAGGATGCTCTCGATTGTGCATCTGTAGATGTTTGTGAGTGCTTTTGGTGACAAGCAGAATTTCTTCAGGTTGAAGAGGCACTGCTGCGCCTTCTTCACGACGCTGTCTGTGTGGGTGGACCAATTCAGTTTGTCCGTGATGTGTACGCCGAGGAACTTAAAACTTACTGCCCTCTCCACTACTGTCCCATCGATGTGGATAGGGGGGTGCTCCCTCTGCTGTTTCCTGAAGTCCAATCATCTCCTTTGTTTTGTTGAGGTTGAGTGTGAGGTTATTTTCCTGACACCATACTCCGAGGGCCCTCACCTCCTCCCTCCCTAGCTGCCTGTAACTTACAGTAAAATTCACGGCAACCCCTTTACAGTGTGTACAGTCACATTATGCATGTCTTACAGAAGCACTGCTAGCTCATGGGCAGCCATTGTCTTCTCCCATGACAGACTCTCCTGAACATTTAGTGTTCTCTTTCTGTAAATTAACAAATTGTCCTGATGTGGTGCTTCTTAACCAAGCATGTCCATTCTATGTTACACAGCATGTACAGTTGAAGTCTGAAGTTTACATACACTTAGGTTGGAGTCATTAAAACTCATTTTTCAACCACTCCACAAATTTCTTGTTAACAAACTATAGTTTTGGCAAGTCGGTTAGGACATCTACTTTGTGCATGACACAAGTCATTTTTCCAACAATTGTTTACAGACAGATTATTTCACTTATAATTCACTGTATCACAATTCCAGTGGGTCAGAAGTTTACTTACATCAGACTATCCAAGATGGCGTAGCAGTCAGATGTCTTGTCGTGTCATGTATATATCGTTTTTTAAACATATTTTTCTTCGCATAACTAAACCTCAACATCTAAATACTCTCCTGCAACCCGTCTCACCCAATGTAGCGTGGATCTGCTTTTTTTTCTAAAGTATTTATATTTACTTAGGATCCGGGAACCCCTCAACTGAAGCTAGCCAGCTAACTACCAGCTATCAGTCAGCAAACCATTGCTAGCGGTCATCAGCTAACCTTTACCTCGGAAAGCTCTCGCCATCCCCGGATATCCCCGGATTCCCACCGCAAACGGAACATTTTCATCTGGATCTTCACAACTAGCTAACTAGCTAACCGCAACCCGGATGACTACTCCTGTCTAGCGTTTCCATCCACTTAGCTTGAAGCTAGCCCGGCCAGAGCTCCTGTGCTACCCCTGAAGCATACTCCTGGGCTACAATATCCGGACCCACGACCGGTCTATCGATGACACCGCATGAAGAAGCATAAACAGACTTAACCCCATCGCGACGTCCCCCAAAGGCTAACTTTCTAGCCCTTGCTATCTGCTTGCTTGCTAATTCGGCCTGCTAACTGCTAGCCTGCCCCGGTCTACTAACTGCTAGCTTGTTTAGCCCCGGCCTACTAACTGTTAGCTTGTTAGCACAGGCCTGCTAACTGTCTGAATCGCCGCGTCCCCAGCCAGCCCAACCACTCACTGGACCCATATTTATTTTCAATCTCTTTTCGATTTTTAATTCGATTATACCTTCCGGTAACCTGCCTCATCCAATGTGATACGGAATCACTATTATTTTTAATTTTTATAACACATTCAAGAACCTCCAGACTAGCTACAAGCTATTTAGTCATTGTTAGCCACTGCTAGCGGCTTTTACCTTCTGCACAGCCAGCCCATTTTTTTTTGCCTGGATAATACTCGCCAGTCTAGCTTCCCTGTCCCATCTACCGCTGCCCCCTGGACACTGTGATCACTTGGCTACATAGCTGATGCCTGCTGGACTGTCCATTAATCACGGTACTCCATTCTGTTTGTTTATGTTTTTATCTGTCTGCCCCAGCCACACTCAGGCTCTGTGTGTAGTTAATCCGACCCTCTCTGCCTAGTTAACGCCATTTTACCTGCTGTTGTTGTGCTTGCGGATTGGCTGTTGTTGTCTCACCTACTGTTTTAGCTAGCTCTCCCAATCAACACCTGCGATTACTGTATGCCTCGCTGTATGTCTCTCTCAAATGTCAATATGCCTTGTATACTGTTGTTCAGGTTAGTTATCATTGTTTTAGTTTACAATGGAGCCCCTAGTTCCACTCTTCATACCCCTGATACCTCCTTTGTCCCACCTCCCACACATGCGGTGACCTCACCCATTACAACCAGCATGTCCAGAGATACAACCTCTTTGATCATCACCCAGTGCCTAGGCTTACCACCGCTGTACCCGCACCCCACCATACCCCTGTTTGCACATTATGCCCTGAATATATTCTACCATGCCCAGAAATCTGTTCCTTTTATTCTTTGTCCCCAACGCTCTAGGCGACCAGTTTTGATAGCCTTTAGCTGCACCCTCATACTACTCCTCCTCTGTTCTGCGGGTGATGTGGAGGTAAACCCAGGCCCTGCATGTCCCCGGACACCCTCATTTGTTGACTTCTGTGATCGAAAATGCCTTGGTTTCATTTAAAAAAAAAATATTTCACCTTTATTTAACCAGGTAGGCAAGTTGAGAACAAGTTCTCATTTACAATTGCTACCTGGCCAAGATAAAGCAAAGCAGTTCGACACATACAACGACACAGAGTTACACATGGAGTAAAACAAACATACAGTCAATAATACAGTATAAACAAGTCTATATACGATGTGAGCAAATGAGGTGAGATAAGGGAGGTAAAGGCAAAAAAAGGCCATGGTGGCAAAGTAAATACAATATAGCAAGTAAAACACTGGAATGGTAGATTTGCAATGGAAGAATGTGCAAATTAGAAATAAAAATAATGGGGTGCAAAGGAGCAAAATAAATACATTAATTAAATACAGTAGGGAAAGAGGTAGTTGTTTGGGCTAAATTATAGGTGGGCTATGTACAGGTGCAGTAATCTGTGAGCTGCTCTGACAGTTGGTGCTTAAAGCTAGTGAGGGAGATAAGTGTTTCCAGTATCAGAGATTTTTGTAGTTCGTTCCAGTCATTGGCAGCAGAGAACTGGAAGGAGAGGCGGCCAAAGAAAGAATTGGTTTTGGGGGTGACGAGAGAGATATACCTGCTGGAGCGTGTGCTACAGGTGGGAGATGCTATGGCGACCAGCGAGCTGAGATAAGGGGGGACTTTACCTAGCAGGGTCTTGTAGATGACATGGAGCCAGTGGGTTTGGCGACAAGTATGAAGCGAGGGCCAGCCAACGAGAGCGTACAGGTCGCAATGGTGGGTAGTATATGGGGCTTTGGTGACAAAACGGATTGCACTATGATAGACTGCATCCAATTTGTTGAGTAGGGTATTGGAGGCTATTTTGTAAATGACATCGCCAAAGTCGAGGATTGGTAGGATGGTCAGTTTTACAAGGGTATGTTTGGCAGCATGAGTGAAGGATGCTTTGTTTGCGAAATAGGAAGCCAATTCTAGATTTAACTTTGGATTGGAGATGTTTGATATGGGTCTGGAAGGAGAGTTTACAGTCTAACCAGACACCTAAGTATTTGTAGTTGTCCACGTATTCTAAGTCTGAGCCGTCCAGAGTAGTGATGTTGGACAGGTGGGCAGGTGCAGGTAGCGATCGGTTGAAGAGCATGCATTTAGTTTTACTTGTATTTAAGAGCAATTGGAGGCCACGGAAGGAGAGTTGTATGGCATTGAAGCTTGCCTGGAGGGTTGTTAACACAGTGTCCAAAGAAGGGCCAGAAGTATACAGAATGGTGTCGTCTGCGTAGAGGTGGATCAGAGACTCACCAGCAGCAAGAGCGACCTCATTGATGTATACAGAGAAGAGAGTCGGTCCAAGAATTTAACCCTGTGGCACCCCATGCATGTCAACATCATGCATGTCAACATCAGAAGCCTCCTCCCTATGTTTGTTTTACTCACTGCTTTAGCACACTCTGCTAACCCTTATGTCCTTGCCGTGTCTGAATCCTGGCTCAGGAAGGCCACCAAAAATTCGGAGATTTCCATTCCCAACTATAACATTTTCCGTCAAGATAGAACTGCCAAAGGGGGAGGAGTTGCAGTCTACTGCAGAGATAGCCTGCAAAGTAATGTCATACTTTCCAGGTCCATACCCAAACAGTTCGAACTACTAATTTTAAAAATTACTCTCTCCAGAAATAAGTCTCTCACTGTTGCCGCCTGCTACCGACCCCCCTCAGCTCCCAGCTGTGCCCTGGACACCATTTGTGAATTGATCGCCCCCCAACTAGCTTCAGAGTTTGTTCTGTTTGGTGACCTAAACTGGGATATGCTTATCTAAGGTCTTCGAAAGCCAAGTCAACAAACAGGTCACTGACCATCTCAAATCCCACCGTACCTTCTCCGCTGTGCAATCTGGTTTCCGAGCCGGTCACGGGTGCACCTCAGCCACGCTCAAGGTACTAAACGATATCATAACCGCCATCGATAAAAGACAGTACTGTGCTGCCGTCTTCATCAACCTTGCCAAGGCTTTCGACTCTGTCAATCACCATATTCTTATCGGCAGACTCAGTAGCCTCGGTTTTTCGAATGACTGCCTTGCCTGGTTCACCAACTACTTTGCAGACAGAGTTCAGTGTGTGAAATCGAGGGCATGATGTCCGGTCCTCTGGCAGTCTCTATGGGGGTGCCACAGGGTTCAATTCTCGGGCCGACTCTTTTCTCAATATATATCAATGATGTTGCTCTTGCTGCGGGCGATTCCCTGATCCACCTCTACGCAGACGACACCATTCTGTATACTTCCGGGCCGTCCTTGGACACTGTGCTATCTAACCTCCAAACGAGCTTCAATGCCATACAACACTCCTTCCGTGGCCTCCAACTGCTCTTAAACGCTAGTAAAACCAAATGCATGCTTTTCAACCGTTCGATGCCTGCACCCGCATGCCCGACTAGCATCACCACCCTGGATGGTTCTGACCTAGAATATGTGGACATCTATAAGTACCTAGGTTTCTGGCTAGACTGTAAACTCTCCTTCACGACTCATATCAAACATCTCCAATCTAAAGTCGGCTTTCTATTCCGCAACAAAGCCTCCTTCACTCACGCCGCCAAACTTACCCTAGCAAAACTCACTATCCTACCGATCCTCGACTTCGGCGATGTCATCTACAAAATAGCTTCCAATACTCTACTCAGCAAACTGGATGCAGTTTATCACAGTGCCATCCGTTTTGTTACTAAAGCACCTTATACCACCCACCACTGCGACCTGTATGCTCTAGTCGGCTGGCCCTCGTTACATATTCGTCGCCAGACCCACTGGCTCCAGGTCATCTACAAGTCCATGTCAGTTCACTGGTCACGATGGCAACACCCACCCGTAGCACACGCTCCAGCAGGTGTATCTCACTGATCATCCCTAAAGCCAAGACCTCATTTGGCCGCCTTTCCTTCCAGGTCTCTGCTGCCTGTGACTGGAACGAATTGCAAAAATCGCTGAAGTTGGAGACTTTTATCTCCCTCACCAACTTCAAACATCTGCTATCTGAGCAGTTAACCGATCGCTGCAGCTGTACATAGTCTATTGGTAAATAGCCCACCCAATTTTACCTACCTCATTCCCATACTGTTTATATTTATTTACTTTTCTGCTCTTTTGCACACCAATATCTCTACCTGTACATGACCATCTGATCATTTATCACTCCAGTGTTAATCTGCAAAATTGTAATTATTCGCCTACCTCCTCATGCCTTTTGCACACAATGTATATAGACTCTTTTTTTCTACTGTGTTATTGACTTGTTAATTGTTTACTCCATGTGTAACTCTGCGTTGTCTGTTCACACTGCTATGCTTTATGTTGGCCAGGTCGCAGTTGCAAATGAGAACTTGTTCTCAACTAGCCTACCTGGTTAAATAAAGGTGAAATAAAATAAAATAAACACTAAGTTGACTGTGCCTTTAAACAGCTTGGAAAATTCCAGGAAATTATGTCATGACTTTAGAAGCTTCTGATAGGCTAATTGACGTAATTTGAGTGAATTGGAGGTGTACATGAGGATGTATTTCAAGGCCTACGTTCAAACTCAGTGCCTCTTTGCTTGAAATCATGGGAAAATCAAAAGAAATCAGCCAAGACCTCTGAAAAAATGTAGACCTCCACAAGTCTGGTTCATCCTTGGGAGCTATTTCCAAACACCTGAAGGTACCACGTTTATCTGTACAAGTATAAACACTATGGGACCACGCAGCCGACATAACCTGAAAGGTCACTCAGCAAGGAAGAAGCCACTGCTCCAAAACCGCCATAAAAAAGCCAGACTACGATTTGCAACTGCACATGGGGACAAAGATGGTACTTTTTGGAGAAATGTCCTCTGGCCTGATGAAACAAAAATATAACTTTTTGGCCATAATGACCGTCGTTATGTTTGGAGGATAAAGGGAGAGGCTTGTATTCTGAAGAACACTATCCCAACCGTGAATCACGGGGGTGACAGCATCATGTTGTGGGGATGCTTTGATGCAAGATGGACGGACTGGTGCACTTCACAAAATAGATGGCATCATGAGGGCGGAAAATTATGTGGATATATTGAAGCAACATCTCAAGACATCAGTCAGGATGTTGAAGCTTGGTCACAAATGGGTCTTCCAAATGAACAATGACCCAAGCATACTTTCAAAGTAGTGGCAAAATGGCTTAAGGACAACAAAGTCAAGGTATTGGAGTGGCCATCACAAAGCCCTGATCTCAATCTCAATAGAACATTTGTGGGCAGAACTGAAAAAGCGTGTGCGAGCAAGGAGGCCCACAAACCTGACTCAGTTACACCAGCTCTGTCAGGAGGAACGGGCCAAAATTCATCCAACTTATTGTGGGAAGCTTGTGGAAGGCTACCTGAAATGTTTGACCCAAGTTAAGCTATTTAAAGGCAATGCTACCAAATACTAATTGAGTGTATCTAAACTTCTGATCCACTGGGAATGTGATGAAAGAAATGAAAGCTGAAATAAATCATTCTCTCCACTATTATTCTGACATTTAACATTTTAAAAATAAAGTGGTGATCCTAACTGACCTAAAACAGGGATTTTTTTTACTAGGATTAAATGTCAGGGATTATGAAAACTGAGTTTAAATATATTGGGCTAAGGTGTATGTAAACTTCTGACTTCAACTGTACATTAAGATCCAATAGTTCAACTGAATGTGCACTGAGTATACAAACCTTCAAAACAATTTGCTCTTTCCATGTCCTAGACTAACCAGGTGAATCCAGGGTGAAAGCTATGATCTCTTCTTGATGTCACTTCAATCCACTTCAATCAGTGTCGATGAAGGGAAGGAGACAGGTTAAATAATATTTTTTAAGTCTTAAGAAAATGTAAACATGGATTGTGTATGGGTGCCATTCAGAGGGTGACAAAATATTTAAGTGCCTTTGAAAGGGGTATCCAGCCAATTTGAAACAACTGTGGGAAGCATTGGAGTCAACATGGGCCAGCATCCCTGTGGAACACTTTTGACACCTTGTAGAGTCCAAATTATGAGGAAATCAGTCAATTGAAATAAATGAATTACGCCTTCATCTTTAATCGATTAAATGCAATTGTGTCCATTGTCCATAGCTTATGCCTGCCCATACCATAACCCCACCGCCACCACGGGGCACTCTGTTCACAACGTTGACATCAGCAAACCGCTTGCCCACACAACGCCATACAAGTAGTCTGCGGTTGTGAGGCCAGTTGGACATACTGCCAAATTCTCTATAACAATGTTGGCGGTGGCTTACGGTAGAGAAATTAATATTAAATTCTCTGATAACAGCTCTGGTGTTCATTCCTGCAGTCAGGAACTTGAGTCAACTGCAGTCAAAACTTGAGAAATCTGTGGCATTTTGTGTGACAAAACTGCACATTTTAGAGTGGCCTTTTATTGTCCCCAGCACAAGGGGCACCTATGTACTGATCATGCTGTTTAATCAGCTTCTTGATATGCCACACCTGTCAGGTGGATGGATTAGCTTTTGGCAAAGGAGAAATGCTCACTAAAAGGGATGTAAACAAATTTGTGCACAACATTTTAGAGAAATAATATTTTTGTGCGTACAGCAAATTTCTGGGATTTTTTATTAGTTGGAGATAATACATTTGTACATTGTCCTTGCGTACATGGTGCCCTTCAGTAAGGATAAAAGCTTCCGCGATGAAAGCTACATTTTGTTTTGCTGTACATGTAACAGTATTATGTTATATGTTTTGATAAAATAATCTATTCTCGTTTTAGCAGGTGTAGCTTGATAATAAATGTTCTGCACATCACATTTGGTCAGGTGTTAGGGTTGCATATCTTATGTCCAACGCATGTCAGTAACTCACGTACGTTCTCCACTTTCCTCGAATAGATTGACATTCTAACACGTATGCTGATGCAGCTGTATCCATCATGCACAATATGTGCTTAATGGGTGAATGAGATGGTCATCAGAACAGATCTGGGTATGACATGTACCTGAGCTGTTTTTAATTTGAGATGGGAAATAATGAGCATTTGATTTCACTAATGTAACACAGGACGAAAAACAAGCACGAGAATTCAGTTACAAATATCCAACAGCAGTTATTTGTTCAGGTTGCCGCACAATGGAATCCCATACTTAATATGAGGAGGATCATAAATAAAGATTATTAGGTTAATTAATTATTTTTGCATTTATTACTCTTTTGTACCTCCACATAATTACTCAGCACTGATTTAATTGAATTTGAATGAGAGCCAGCGGAAGATAATTTGTTTTCAGGTTACCAAATGGTTCCAATGTTCCCTGAGAGAGCTGAGAGAGGGAGAAATGACACATGATTGCATCCCAATTGGCACACTATTCCCATCCCTGGTCAAAAGTAGTGCACTATAACGGGAATAGGGTGCCATTTGGGACATGTCCATGGTAGCAAGGCATAATTCATCAGGCTGGGACACTGACACCCAACCAACAATACGGAAATGAATTCAGCTCTGCAGCTGCATGGGAGAACAACATTAAACACAGAAATAAATAACAACACCAACCTGCCGGAGCCAGAGCACAGCCGTGCTTTATTCAAAACCAAAACATATCCAATAACCATGAGCTATTGAATTAGAAATGTAGTGTGGCGGGCGGGCGGTGGCACTCTTATCTGATAAATTATGTGGGAGATTGTGTGGGTTTTAATGTGTGTGTGTGCATGTGTGCGTGTGTGTGATAGTGAAAGAAATGTGATTGAGTGTATATATGTGGGTGTATCTGTATGTGTGCATGCATAATGCTTTTTTAGGCATGTTTGCAGTTGAATCATCCAGGAACATAACATAAAAACATCCACCTTGGGTCAATGTATCCATAATTGCAAAGTATATTTTCTTTGTGATGCTACATAGATTTTTAAAACATTTTGTTAACCATCTCAAAGCAAGCGTTGTATCGTTGGATAGCGCTCAAAACAAGGATTATCTTCTAGCATGGGCATACAGGGATGTACAGTATTTCTTTGATTCAGTCTTTAATAACACATGCTGAAAACCTCCCACATTCAGAATATCTTATAAAATCAAAACATACACCAAACCTTCACCCACTTGGGACCACAAAGGAACCTTAGATCTGAGATGTTCAATAACTCAAGATCTCCAATTCTCTAACACGTATGGCAGCACTCCATGTTTAGGTGTAGGTATGTGTGTGTGTGTGTGTGTGTGTGTGTGTGTGTGTGTGTGTGTGCGTGAGTGAGTGAGTGAGTCGGTGAGTGAGTGAGTCGGTGAGTGAGTGAGTCGGTGAGTGAGTGAGTGAGTGAGTGAGTGTGTGAGTGAGGGACAGAAAGGTCCGGGGTCTCTTTGTGGTTGCTAATAAGTGATGCCCCTCATTTTCATCTCTCCACTGGTCAGTATGTATGCAGCAGGCCTACTATCCTGAAGAGAAAGATGTGCAGGCAGGTGGTTGAAGTATCTAATAGGCCATGTCTCTACATGTGGCCGTATATGTTTGACTCGGCCTGACAAGAAATCAGGTTATCATTATATACATAAGAGGGCGAGCACACATAAAGTACATCTCCTCCAATCCCTGTAATGGGAGACTGACTGTTAGTTCAATCTTTTCAGATGAGAAAATAAACAAGTAGGTCTACACTTCATTGAGACATGATGATTATTGTAAATTGACTGTTTGTATTCATTCTACTGTCCCATGTGGTCATATTAGGGAGGGGGCCAACAAGCTGCTTCAGGCTATAGCGATCCCTAAAATTGGATTGGCTTTCAAAACCAATGTTTGTTTGATTTTCATTAAGAACAATGTTTGATTTAGTTAAGCACATAGAAACAATTATAGTAATACGGTTTATAAGGTTAATAAGAGTTTTGGGGCGGCAGGTAGCCAGTGGTTAGAGCGTTGGGCCAGTAACCGAAAGGTTGCTGGATTGAATCCCCGAGCTGACAAGGTAAAAATCTGTCGTTCTGTTTAGGGGTAGGATGTAATTGTAAATAAGAATTTGTTCTTACCTGACTTGCCTGGTTAAACAAAATACATAAAAAAATATGACCAGTATATTACAAACATAAACCATTCTCAATTCGAGCAACTGCTGTAAAACCGTGTATATTCCTGATTAAGTATCTTTTATATAAAATCTGTCAATCAAAGTATCCCCAGAGACTGAAAGCCGTGTAAAATTTAACTATCTAGTGTTTTCATTGAAGCAGATGCTGGCTAAATGGGAGTGGCGTGCTGTGTTCGGGGAGTAGCCCAAGTTGTTCACACATTGTTCATCAACAGAGCCAAAGACGGAATCAAGCATCTATCTAGTGTTGTATAGCAAATCTACTAATTCCACATTATTGGTTGACCGCACAAATGTATCTTTTTTTTTTGTCCCAAACCCCACTCTCCACTGGTGGAACACTGTAGCAGAATTCCAGGGAATACAATATCCTCATTGCTTTATGCACCTTCGCCAACTACTGTGCAAACTTGAGGAAAAACAACTTTTGGGGGGAAACGAGCGCTTTTTACGTGGATAGTCACTCTCCTGCGAGCCGGACGTCTTATTATACACATATTATAACGTTAGTTCCGTTTTCAATTTTGTTTCGCAAGCTGAACAGGGGAAAGACGATTGTGCAGTCTGTCCCTGCCGGTCGCGTGGCTTCTTTGTGTACAGCAGCTGCCTCTAAATGCATGGGCAAACATCACTGCTTGGCGCAGATATCATAAACCTTGAGGACGAGCTTGGACATAGCTCAACCGTTATTTGGGTTTTAAAACTATGAAAAGCTTCTTTAACAAGTAGAAGAGGAATAACAAAACGTCGTATTTGACCCCTTACCCCTTCTTATCCCGCTTTCTATTTCTTTGATTTACGGTCCCGATAAAGCTTGCCCGCCTCGCCGCCTTTCTCTCACTCTGTGCGCGTGGATTGTAAAAAGGTAGAAACAAATTGAGCTCTGTTCACAGTACAGCTTCGCTGTTGCCTGGTACATCATGGATGTACGGTTTTATCCGACTGCCGGAGGAAATCCTATTCCAGGAGACCCACCAAACCTGGATTTTTCCCACTGTTTGGGCTACTACAACTATAATAAGGTGAGCAATTGCGTTCTACGTTGTTTTGCATACTTCTATCATGTTTCTGCACACTGTATTCAAACCCCATTCCTCTGGAGTCCGGACAGACTAATATAATGACAAATGGTGTTGTACACGATTGGGAATGTTTTCTTTGATAATTAATTAGGCTACTCCATCATCTAATTCTATTCTGCATTGGCATTACAAAGCTTTTATAAAATAGACAGAATAACACAATAAGACAAGAGGTCGTTTTTACCAGTGCATTACACACTTTTATCAATTAGGCAAGTTTACCATCTTCATTTGGTGCTGGACTTCTGCGTGTCATAATGTTTACGCGTTGAAATGCTTTCTCATATAGTACATCTCTCAATTGGACGAAGTTTTGGTATCCTATCTCTTGCAGAGTAAGCTATTCATGCCAGGTGGCAGTGACACTGCTACTTTACGATGAGTGATCAACTTGATTACATGTGTGACAGAGCCTTTAAAAAGTGACTTGATCCATAATAATTTAAAAATTTAATGGTCAGTGTTTATAATTTATAATTCCATCATCATCAATCAACATGCAGTTCATATGTTTTAGATTCACTGAAGGCACATGATAAAGTGATGTCACTACCTATAGAGCTGGTCATATTTCAGGGCAGTTCATGAATTGTGAAAGGCATTAATTATCCTTGAAGTGAGCCGGTTGTTTATGTTGATATCTGATATCTGATGTCTGATTCAACTACTGTTGTTTCAGATCGTGATTCCTTCTTTTGCTCACAAATAATATGTCCCTGTTTACTGATGTGTTGCAGTGTTTTGAAAAAATTTCATACTGTCCCTAGTAGGGTTATCCTATGTGAGATATCCTTCCACAAACAGTCCCAGACTGACAGGTGGTTTGGTACACAACCAGCAGCAGATATTTGGTGTTTTTGTATCACAAGCACAAAGGAGTATTTGTTTTGAAAAGGATAATGGCTCTATTTGACAACATCTTCAGGATGTGGAAGCATGGTAGCTACCAAAAGAGAGAGAGACAGTCCATATCAAATGAGTTTCCAGACTTTTCCCCAGAACATCCTCTAAGAACCAGTCGAAAACATACTATAATCGTGTTCTGAGAACATTCTGAGACCAGAGCAGTGTTTGCGTCTGCTTAGCCAAATAGCCCAGGCTTGTTAAAGCTCCCAAGTGCAACCACATTTGTTTGACTGTCCTATAATAGATAAAGCGTGGTTTTGTGTTTGCTTGAAAACTCCCCGGGCCAAAGTTTGAGAAAGGAAATAGTATTTCTGTCAGGAATAGGCCAAAATGCAATTGTAGTCTGAGAGGGAGAGGAAATGAAGCACTCCCTCTGCAACATGTCTCATCACAAACCACACATCACATGCCAATTCAGAAGCCTCTGCATACTGAGTGGAAGGGAGATTTGCATGTGTTTGCATAATGCAAGACACATCATCCCCAAATTGATTCCACCAAACTCATAGAGAGGAAACATTAGTCATCCAGATGATGTGTCATGTTTTTAAGTTGTATAGACTCAAATTAACTTGGGTTGATAACAGAGTTATTTATTATAGCTTTCATGTCAAGTTACCACTCCAAGAAGCTGTGACAGTGCCTTGGTCAATGTCAATGGGTACTCAATGTGATGTATAAACAGTAACACCCCCAAAATGTTGTCTGAGGAAATAATTCAGATTGAATCACAATGGGGCCCAGAGGCACTTTCAAACATTACAGATTGTTTTTTAAATCTACAGAAACATCCAAACGAGTGGCACAAACTTAATTAGGTATTAAAGTCATCATGTACTTTACAAGGGAACATAAGCTGCTAGTAATCTAGTAGAATTGAACCTCAGACCCTTGATGATAAATGTCATTAAGAGCTGATTTAAAGCACACTTCATCTATGCTACATATTATTCTATACCTTTTTAATATTTAATGGTGTGGATTGTGTTCAGGTGTATGACAGGGAAGTCTCAGCAGGGTGCCTTTGGTAAAGTGCTTTGATTTAAGCTGGGACACAAGGCAACTATGTTTAGGGGTATATACCCACAGGGACTCTTTTTAGCTGCTGATTGGTTGATAGTTGGTACTTCAGAAATTGTGTGCAGTCTTACATTACATTCAATTTATCTGGGATAATGACTTGGTTTTTACTGGCTCTTTGGTTTATACTGAGGCACATGTGGTCTTAGTCAGTGAAATTTACAAGAAGCCCGGCTTCACTTGTGAAACCTTATGAATACACGCCTAGATTATTTCTGGTCATCAGGGTGTATTTTCTCTCCCTTTCTGTCGCAAAAGTTGAATATTTTATATGTCCCCCTTGGTTTAAAATGTGGGACATTTTGTGGTCTACATAACTGTGCAAGCTCTTCAGATTGGACACTACTAAAGGCTGTGATCTTTTTTGGTATTCTCTCAACTGTACTGGTTTACATTTAGCATGTCTAAATGATTTGACCATTTGATTGACTGAAATGCCTTTGTTCATGAGCGTGCCCCCCCCTGTTACTGGCACATTTATAGTCCTGTGTTATACTCCCCTGAAGTTTAATAATGTTTTAGATGTAATATACATTTCATTAGCTGCACTGGTAGAGGTCATTAGTTGGTTGTTACCAGGTGTAACTGAGGAATGGGTTGCACCTGCAGCACTGCTACTACTACAGAGCTTTAGTTTGTGAAACTATTACTAATACTGTCAGTAAGTGATTATACATTGTAGATGGCTATGTTCAGATCCAAAGATGATGTAATATGCATTAGCATTGTGTTAACTGTGATTGACTGAATTATTCCGCTGTTCCGTAGCCATACTTTCCTGTTGGTTTAAAAGGTGTCATTACGGAAGAGTGATTGATTGTCTTCCAAGAATCCTTTCAATGACAACTGCTGTAAACAGGAAGTGTGTTTCACTAAGTAGGGTTGATAGTAACAGCTGATTGGCTCTGATGACAAATGGCCTCTGAGACTCTACCAAATATACAGTATATGTTTCCTCTTATTCAAGGAAGCGCTTATCAATTGATTATATTTAAACTTTGAGTTGTATGAACCACTCGTCTGTCATATGTAATAGACTACATACACTGTAAGAACAACAAATGGGAAGTTATTCACAGCATAACACATGAGGATGGAAGGCTGCAGCTGCAGTCGGCATACTCTAGGACTTTACTGAGCCTTTAAATGAGTCATGTAGGTGAAACAAAAGCCTGATTGAGGATGGGTTGGATTCTATTGTTCCTTGCATATCTATAGGAAACAAAGCAGAAAGGACATAAATCAGAGATGCTAAATTACAGTCCCTTCACACCAGAAAACCCTTGGGGCAATATCTCCCCATTGTCCCCTACAGCCAGATTGGCCTAGCCTCCCATGGTCTTTGTTGTCCTGTCTGTGGAGTGGTAGTGAAGGGGTTAAGACGCTCTTCAAACACACAGTGGGCCATGTGCATCTTGTCAGTGTACACAGCTGGTGCCATTTCACCACACACACATTGTAAACATATCCAAACACTACTAGGACTCTAAATCGCTGGCACCACGAGAAGCTGCTTACTTTGCCGTTTTCTAAAGTTGATGGATGTAACCGAAGTTATATGTTTCAAGGTTTAAATGTTGAGGAAGTGAAAAGCTGATGTATTTCCTGGGCATTTTAATTGCAGTTTGTCGGACGCCTAGTTCAACAGATTTATTAAAGACCCGGTTTTCCATTTGAGATTGGGAAAGTTAATTTTTAGCTCACTCACTTGAAGTACAGTACTTGGAACCCCTGAGCTAATGGATTCTCCGTCCGAAAGTGAGTTACTCTGCAAATTCAGACAATTTCCCCAATTCATCTGGTCCTATCTACATTAATTCAACTGATGTGTGTATGTGATTAACTATGTAGTGTTTACGTTTTTGTTCTAACTCTGAACTTCTATCAGCTCAGCTTCCTGCATGGAAGACCATAATAGTTGTTGCTATGGAAGCTGTGTCCGGACTGTCAGTCATATACTGTATATTAGAGGTGGACTTGTGGTGGAACATTAGTAGATCATACTCTCTGCTTTCTATGGCTGTGCCGTAGATGATCTAAGCTATTACACGGATCATCCCTTGCAATGCACACACACACACACACACACACACACACACACACACACACACACACACACACACACACACACACACACACACACACACACACACACACACACACACACACACACACACACACACACACACACACACACACACACACACACACACACACACACACACACACACAACTAGGGAGTCCTCCTGTTTGTGTTTGAATCTCTCTGCGGTATGTACTTTTGAATTTTACAGTGACGTTAATCAACACTTAAGAGTCCTCGTCTATATGTCCACTGAATCTGTGTGCAACATTGAGACCGATTGACTGTCTTTACAAGGTGGGTTTGGAAAGAGAGGCTGTGGTTGGTGTTGAATATGTAAATCTCATGCTCACACAGTCCATTACCCTGATCAGCTCTCATGAAGACCATCTTTAATCCAACCACCACCCAGTGCTCATGAATCCATTCCATCTCCTCTTCTCACATCACCATCATCAGCCAGCAGGCTGCATGTAGATAGAGTTTACACAGTATTGCTACATTTTAATATCCACACTAGCATACTACTTATAATGAAATTATGAAATGGTCATGCACGGCACCAAGTCTGGAACCAGAAGGACCCTGAACAGCTTCTACCCCCAAGCCATAAGACTGCTAAATAGTTAGTTAACCAATAGCTACCCGGACTATTTGCATTGACCCTGCATTGCACCAACTCTTCTGACTCATCACATACACTGCTGCTATTGTTTATTATCTAACCTGTTGCCTAGTTACTTTATAGCTACTGATATGTACATATCTACCTCAATTACCTCGTACCCCTGCACATCGACTCAATACGGGTACTTCTTGTATATAGCCAAGTTATTACCTCGTACCCCTGCACATCGACTCAGTACTGGTACTTCCTGTATATAGCCATGTTATTACCTCGTACCCCTGCACATCGACTCAGTACTGGTACTTCCTATATATAGCCATGTTATTACCTCGTACCCTTGCACATCGACTCAGTACTGGTACTTCCTGTATATAGCCATGTTATTACCTCGTACCCCTGCACATCGACTCAGTACTGGTACTTCCTGTATATAGCCAAGTTACTCATTGTGTATCTATTTTTCTATTATCTCTTTTTTCTTTCTCTCTGCATTGTTGGGAAGTGCCCATAAGTAAGCATTTCACCTGTTGTTTACCAAGCATGTGACAGATACAATGTGATTTGATTTTGGAATGTCCACACTAGCCTACTACATAGAACACATGCCCGATACATTGCTTCCTTTTAAGTAGTATGCTAGTATGGAACAGAGAGACTGTTCTGTTTTCTCTCTGGACAATCCAAAAGCTGTGTCACTGTTACAGCTCCACCGCACTCACGTTGAGTCTGGATTTGCCTCTCTCCCCAACAATTTCTAGAATGTGAACACATTCCGTCCGTTCTGATTGGTCTCAGAAACCGATGGATTGGTCCAGAGCCGGCCTACACGATGTTTTCATTAACTTTGGTACTCTGATTGGTTCGACTTGTTAGAGAAGATCCAATCGCTGATGAATTCGTTCTGTACAATGCCCCTCATTTTGAAGTTACACAAACAACAGTTTCAGACTGAATGTATGGAGCGATTGATAGAGCAGAGGAATTCAATTCAGGGTGAGTCGTTAGGCAAGCCTAACATGTCTCTTTATATCACACCAGGGTCTACTAACTCACCATGAGACCTACTTTTCTCACCAGGATAAACCATTTCAATCTGTCTTTGTCTCGCTACATCTCTGACAGCATCAACCTCACTGACTTATTAAAGATAGAATCTGTTCACCCCAGCGCCATTGTTATTGTTTTTGTTTTGTCGACTAAACGGAGGTGAGCAGCGTCCAAATGGAAATGAGCAGCGTGGTACAACAAATTGCACTACATCAGTGGAGACTGCTGAGGGGAGGACGGCTCATAACCATGTGGAAACCATGTGTTTGATGTATTTGATACCATTCCAGTGATTCCGCTCCAGCCATTACCACGAGCCCATCCTCCCCAATTAAGGTGTCACCAACCTCCTGTCCAGTACATATTCTGCTGTTCTATCGAAGCGTGCAGTGATGTTCGAGGCAAAACAACTGTGTTTGTTGTTTGCTGTAACTTCTTTGGTGTTATAATATCCCAAATTGACGTGGCAGTTTCACCATTAAGGATTCCATCTTTAAAGAGAATAATTTATTCTCTATGTGCCACAGAAACTACTTAAACTGTGAATTAAGCAGTAGGACCAGTCAATCAGTTCTGTCTGGGTGATTCAATAAATTGTGTCCTATAAATGATTAGCCTTGCAGTTAAGACACTTACATTTATTTTTAAAGCACTGTTGCAGTGAGACAGCCATCATATTTTTCACATATCTAATTTCGAATGCCTCGTAATGGGCTGACGGAGGACTGTATCAAAACATTTAACTGATCTCCCCTGGATTTAACCTTTAATCCAACACAGATTGAATTAGCAGATAGATTAGAAATGTGACGTTTTACACAGTCAAATATGCATGACCCCCTTCACTCAACACGTGAATAGGAGGTCCTGTCAACAAAACGAGACTTAAAAGTTCAATTGTTAGAATTTTTGCCTATGCTATTTTTCAGACCATCCCTTACTGTTCAGAATGGACGTATATTCCGTCTCATCAAGGTATTGCTGACTGTTATTATTACATTAATTTGCAGAGCAGTGCATTGTCGTGACTGTAAGTGTGAAATGTCACCTCATTAGTGAGCTATGTGCTGTAGGGACTGAGAGAGAGATATTACGTACAAAGCAAAAGAGATTTATGTGCTTCCAAAATGACACCTAATTCCCTTTGCACTACTTTTGAATAGGGCCCTGGTAAAAATAAGTGCACTATATAGGGAATAGGGTGCAATATCAGACGCAGTCAAACTGTGGTGATTAGTCCAGCTATCCTTTGTTCAGCTGCCCGTAGCACCACCACGACCATGCAACATTCCCAAAATGCTCAGTGTGTGTCACCACCAGGTCGTCCTTTAGGGAGAAGACAATGTCAGCAGGTCGGCAAATATCCATCAGACCTGCTGAACAAAGAGCACAGAAAATGGAGTAATACAACAGCTATTTGAATGTTTAAATGGGAGACTGAAATGAACCACAGTAACAACGTACTGTTTTTCAATAGGTGATTTAATGTAACTTGGACCTATGCCTTGGTTACTGTAATACAGTAGTAAACAAATAATCTGTGTCACGTTTAGAACACACTGACGTTAACGGCTATGTTTATCTCCATTTCCAAACTGTTTTCTTACATTTTCCCAGCCAGTGCAGAGGTCCCCAAGCCAACAGCTGGAGTCAGTGTTATAGAAATAGGGGAGCCATGTTGGCCTCAGAAGGTCATAGTCATTGATCGTAGATCGCCCCTCCCCCAACGTTATATATGTGGTAAATGTTAAAATCTCACTCTGCTAATCCAATTTTGCTGCAGCGTTAATAGTGTAGTATTTAAAGTCATCTTCACCTAATAAATCAACTTTATGTCTCCTCAAAAGCTAATATAAATTGGAAAAGCGCCATCACACTCTGACAGATTTTAATTGGTTCTTTTATAGACGTGCATTAGAATGATAAGAATATTCTATTGCAGAAGAGTCCTTTGTTTTACCTGTAAATTTAATTTGTCATCATTTATGTTAGAATGAAATGGTAGCGGAGATCTACACTACATAGGCACTGTGCTGACATGGCCTTGTCTGTCTCTCTGCTCTTTGCAGGCCTAGCTCTGAGAGTTTTGAAAGAGCTGTTCTTGGGAGAATGTCTCTGTTTCTTGTTGTTTATTTATGGCTTTAAATGGTTGATTGTGTCCATTGTTCTTTCACTGGATAGTAGTGCCTATCCATAATTTATCCTCTCTGTCAGAAAGAGTTCATCTCACATATGGATACTTAGTATTCATTTCTTTGTGTACAGGTACACAATTCTAGTTACAACTCCTGCCTGTAGTTTCCAAAGCAGTCAGTTCACAGTGACGCCTAGAATGTTTTTCTGAATAGAAATGCTTGACTGTACAACCCAAAACTATTCATCATTATGCCAACATATGAAATAAGACACATGGTGAGTGAGCCCCAATATCAAAACAGGGAAAGAGAAAAAGCTAGAGTGAAAAAGCAATATTTTTCTAAAACATCAAACTCTCTCTAACATATTCAATAATCATAAAGTTGTTGTCAGCCTATGGGGTGCTCCATTACTCTCAATAAAAGATCACGTCTTGCAACCACACAAATCCCTCTCACATATTGGCTCTGAACCCTTCTTTTGAGATGTAACATACTCCCCCCGAGTAGCATTTCTCTATCTGTTCTCAATGTACCACACATTTACTGTAAATCACTATTTAGTTGGAGTTCACTTTTATATATTGGAGAAAAGATAAAGACATGTAGCGTTTTATAGAAAGCACTAGCCTATGGATAGATTTTTTTATCCACCAAGCAACATATGGTTTCTCTCATGCTCTGGCTCGGCTCTAATATTTATTTCATACGCATATACAAACTGGAAAGTGGTCTCTTTGTAGATGGTTTCCAAAAATTATACAGTGATTGCTTCATTGCTGATTTTTATTGGCCTCAGAAGTACTGTGTGTTAAACAAAAAGCGTGCCTCCCCTTTCCCCTGCCGTAATTCAATGTTGCATTTAGGATGCACCAATAAAGTCCCAATAAGGGGACACTTTGCTTCTGGCCTCCATCTGGATCTCTGAAAGCAGTATTGATGTGGGGGGAGAAGATTCTGAAAAGTCATCTGCTAGTTGGTTTAGATCTCTTTTGTCTCTTGGCAACCATTCTTGTGGGGTTTAGAGGTCACTGCTTGCAACCTCCAATTGTTTGCAAACTGATGACTTGATGAGAGGGTTCTACCATGTATTTGTCTTATGACGACTCCCCTATTACAATTGGGAAAGGAGCTGATATTTTAGGCTTTTTGTTGGAGGTCATCTCTTTGTGGCAGTGCATTGCAGGGGGACTTAATGCACTGCCACTGCACTGTGACCCGGTGAACACTTCCTCACAGGTGGCTATGGTGTGGGATGCCAGTGGTAGGAACCAGGCCAAGGAGAAAGAGGCCTCGGCATTGAGGAGTCCTTTAGTTTCCTCCTGAGACTACATGCTATTGACAAGTCTTTCATACTCCATTCCTTTCTAGGCAAACGATCTAGGGTCTCTGACAATGGGCAATAACCCTGAATCTTCCTCTCTCCTCTTCGGAAGCTCTTACATACGTGTGTCTTCCCAGACACATGCAGATCCTGGAAAAGGAGCTTGCTTTTTTTTTTTCTCTAATGAGGCACAGGTACGTTTTTCCTTCCTACCCGCTGATAAATGAGAAGTAGAAGCAGAATGATAACATTGTATCAGAGACATTACAGGCAGTTGATTAAAGCGTTAGTTGGGGAGTTAGCCAAGGTTAACAATCCATAATGAAACACTGTGAAAATAATGATACGCTGCATGGTTTTATGAAGGCTTGTGGCTGCTCAGCAGAGCTGCGTTGACCTTCAGCAGTTACACGAGCTAATCGTGGTGAACCTTCAGCCCCCCTGTAGTTTCCAGCCGTCTCCATTAGCTTCTGATATGCATCTTCTAGGAGAGCAGCCTAGACTTTACAGAGTTTTGGCTTTGGGATTGGGATTGTTCTAGTGACAATGAGATTACGGGCTATTTTAAAATTGCTCTTTTAGGTAGTATCATAAGTTGTTCTTCTAACGTATACCAATACTTAGGGTTTTACCCTTGATACACCACACTTCCTTTTACACGGGTGTGGCTGGCTTGAATGACAACAGTTATTTAAAGGAATCAAGTATTTCTTTGTTGTCGTGGTTTGTTTTCAGTGAAGTCTATTAGAGTGCCATTGATTCTCCTGGAGAGAGCCAGAGATTGGTCACTGTCCAATGTCAGATCCTTTGTGTATGTTGAAAGCAGTTGCCTGGTGTTACTAAAGTCTCAACTTATTATGCTGTCAAAACAGCAGCATATCTGTATGCTTTGGATAGTAGCTTGGATCATGTTCCTACTGCTTTATCCAGACCATTTGCTACTCAACAGGCCATGGTGCTAGCGGCCTAGCACCATTAGCTTTGATCACTGACTAATAAAGCGTTCTACTATCTAGGGATCCTGTTGCCACAAAACATTGAGGATGTCAGGTGATGTCATATTTTCATTGGCCTGTAGTCTTTCCTATTGGCTAATGACAACATTAACCTGTTGCTGACCAAAATAGTAACTGTAAGACATCATGGATTACACCTACTTCTCCTCCACAAACTATCCTCCAGATGCAAATAAGATATTTAAGCAATACTTAGCCTATATAGTGATTAACTATTGCTTCAAAAGAAAATACATTTTCTCGGCCCAGATGTGTGAAATCACAGAAAAACGGCATTGTTTACTGAAGCATGTTCCAAGTGAAGCTTCATGCATGTATACCAACATCTGTGAGTACTGAGTATTGTAATAAACTGTGGATGAGGTGATATGCTAAAGTTAGACAGAGGAGCGTGAGTTACGTGTATCTTTCTGTAATTACCTCAGTGATTGTCCGCTGCTTTGGTTCTTATCAGACATAAACTTGAAGCACATTCCTCTGTGTAATTGTGCTCGCCATTATTACTGCAATTACTGTAAGTTATTACTCATATTGTTCTCTGTTGGACTGGTAGTTTGCTAGTTACCAAATATGGACTCTAGGGTTGGGGAGTATTCAGGTTTTCATACCTTCATACCATTTCTGTAACCTCCCAAAAACATTTATTTTATTTTTGACACACAAAACAATTTAGGCAACAGGGATCTTCATCCAGGGGGGAATTAAATGTCTCTGCTGTAACCAAGAAGCTTGATCTTGACATCTAGTGACTTAGCCAGCGAACCAAATGCATAGCTGGAGCCGTGAGCTGGATATTATTTATTTGACACATCTTAGATTTCTTATAGTTATACTAAACTTATGAACAGTGGTGTAGCATGCACCCCCACAGCCACCACGAGGCAGGGGTGCCCCCACGTTTCCACTTAACAATAACAGAACTTTGTAACGAATCTCTTTGTCGTCTGAGGAGGAGTAGGAAGGATATGCAGCGTGGTAAGTGTCCATGTTAATTTATTCAACTGAACACACAAAAACTAAATAAAGCGAATGGAAGAAACGAAACAGTTCTGTAAGGTCATATACACTCAACAGAAAACAACTACCCACAAATCATAGTGGGAACACAGGCTACCTAAGTATTGTTCTCAATCAGAGACAACGATTGACAGCTGCCTCTGATTGGGAACCATACCAGGCCAAAAGCAGAAATACAAAACATAGAACAAAACATAGAATGCCCACCCCAACTCACGCCCTGACCAACCTAAAACAGAGACATAAAAAAGGAACTAAGGTCAGGATGTGACACACTTACAGTTGACCGGGGAAGCTCTAGCAGGGCAGAAATTTGACGACATGACTTGTTGAAAAGGTGGCATCCTATTTTAGTGCCACGTTGAAAATCACTGAGCTCTTTAGTAATCCCATTCTACTGCCAATGGTTGTCAATGGAGATTAAATGGATGTGTGCTTGATTTTATACATACCTACAGGCCTAATCCACTAGTTTGAAGAGGTGTCCACATGCTTTTGTATATACACAGTGCCTTCGGAATGTAATCAGACTTTTCCCACATTTTATTACGTTACAGCCTTATTCTAAAATGGATTAAATAAAATAAAATCCTCAGCAATCTACACACAATACCCCATAATAACAAAGTGAAAACAGGTTTAAACTTTGTTTTGCAAATATATAAATATACAAAACAGAAAAACCTTATTTACATAAGTATTCAGACCCTTTGCCGCGAGACTCAAAATTGAGCTCAGGTGCATCCTGTTTCCATTGACCATCCTTGAGATGTTTCTACAACTTGATTGGAGTCCACTTGTGGTAAATTTAATTGATTGGACATGATTTCGAAAGGCACACAACTGTCTATATAAGGTCCCACAGTTGATAGTGCATGTCAGAGCAAAAACTAAGCCATGAGGTCTAAGGAATTGTCCGTAGAGCTCCGAGACAGGATTGTGTCGAGGCACAGATCTGGGGAAGGGTACCAAAACATTTCTGCAGCATTGAACGTCCCAATAACATAGTGGCCTCCATCCTTCTTAAATGGGAGAAGTTTGGAACCACCAAGACTCCTCCTAGAGCTGGCCGCCTGGCCAAACTGAGTAATTAGGGATGAAGGGCCTTGGTCAGGGAGGTGACTAAGAACCCGATGGTCACTCTGACAGAGCTCTAGAGTTCCTCTGTGGAGATGGGAGAACCTTCCAGAAGGACAACCATCTCTGCAGCACTCCACCATTCAGGCCTTTACGATAGAGTGGCCAGACGAAAGCCACTCCTCAATAAAAGGCAAATGACTTCACCCTACGGTGAAGCATGGTGGTGGCAATATCATGCTGTGGGGTTGTTTTTCAGCGGCAGAGACTGGGAGACTAGTCAGGATCGAGGCAAAGATGAACGAAGTAAAGTATATCGAGATCCTTAATGAAAACTTGCTCCAGAGTGCTCAGGACCTCAGACTGGGTGAAGTTTCACCTTCCAACAGGACAACAACCCTAAGCACACAGCCAAGACAACACAGGAGTGGCTTCGGGACAAGTCTCTGAATGTCCTTGAGTGGCCCAGCCAGAGCCCGGACTTGAACCTGATCGAACATCTCTGGAGAGACCTGAAAATAGCTGTGCAGCAAAGCTCTCCATCCAAACTGAGAGAGCTTGAGAGGATCTGCAGAGAAGAATGGGAGAAACTCCCCAAAAACAGTTGTGTGCCAAGCTTGTAGCGTCATACCCAAGAAGACTCAAGGCTGTAATCACTGCCGAATTTGCTTCAACAAAATACTGAGTAAAGGTCTGAATACTTATGTAAATATGATATTTAAAAAATGTCTAAAAACCTGTTTTTGCTTTATCATTATGGGGTATTGTGTGTAGATTGATGAGGGAAAAAACAATTTCATCAATTTTAGAATAAACAACACCAATTTCAACATCAACAGTGAAGAGGCGACTCCGGGATGCTGGCTTTCTAGGCAGAGTTGCAAAGAAAAAGCCATATCTCAGACTGGCCAATAAAAATATTAAGATTGGCAAAAGAACACAGACACTGGACAGAGGAACTCTGCCTAGAAGGCCAGCATCCCGGAGTAGCCTCTCAAGTGTTGACGTTGAGACTGGTGTTTTGCGGGTATTATTTAATGAAGTTGCCAGTTGAGGACTTGTGAGGTGTACTTGTCCTCTTGCTCAGTTGTGCACCGGGGCCTCCCACTCCTCTTTCCTTTCTGGTTATTTTTTCAGAACAAGAATAGACTGACGAGTTTCAGAAAGTTAATTGTTTCTTGACATTTTGAGCCTGTAATCGAAGCCACAAATGCTGATGCTCCAGATACTCAACTAGCCTAAAGAAGGCCAGTTTTATTGCTTCTTTAATCAGAACAACAGTTTTCAGCTGTGCTAACATAATAGCAAAAGGGTTTTATAATGATCAATTAGCCTTTTAAAATGATACAACGTGCCATTGGAACACAGGAGTGATGGTTGCTGATAATGGGCCTCTGTACGCCAATATAGATATTCCATAAATAAAACTGCCGTTTCCAGCTACAATAGTCATTTACAACATTAACAATGCCTACAGTGTATTTCCGATCAATTTTATGTTATTTTAAACTTCTTGTGACTCCCCATCCCGGATCCGGGAGTGTAATCATCGCCTGACACTAATTAGCATAACGCAACAGACATAAATATCCCTAGAAAATATTACTATTCATGAAAATCACAAATGAAATATATTGAGACACAGCTTAGCCTTTTGTTAATCACCCTGTCATCTCAGATTTTCAAAATATGCTTTACAGCCAAAGCTAGACAAGCATTTGTGTAAGTTTATCGATAGCCTAGCATAGCATTATGCCTTGCTAGCAGCAGGCAACCTTGTCACAAATCAGAAAAGCAATCAAATTAAATCGTTTACCTTTGATGAACTTCGGATGTTTTCACTCACGAGACTCCCAGGTAGATAGCCAAAGTTCCTTTTCTCCCAAAATATTATTTTTGTAGGCGAAATAGCTCCGTTTGTTCTTCACGTATGGCTGAGAAATCACCCGGGAAATTGCAGTCACAAAATCTGCTAAAAATATTCCAAATTAGCTCCATAATATCGACAGAAACATGGCAAACGTTGTTTATAATCAATCCTAAAGGGGTTTTTCTAATATCTATTCGATAATATATCCGTCGGGACAATTCGTTTTTCAGTAGGACCGATTGGAGTAATGGCTACCTCTGTATTTTACGTGAGAATCTCTCTCGGAGCCACCATGTGACCACTTACGCAATGTAGCCGCCTACGGCTATTCTTCAACATAAATGCGTAAAACTTCGTCACAATGCTGTAGACACCTTGGGGAATACGTAGAATGGCACATTCACTGCTCAATAGGGACTCATTGGAACGCAGCGCTTTCGAAACCTGGGGCACTTCCGGATTGGATTTTTCTCAGGCTTTCGCCTGCAACATCAGTTCTGTTATACTCACAGACAATATCTTTACAGTTTTGGAAATGTTAGAGTGTTTTCTATCCAAAGCTGTCAATTATATGCATATTCTAGCATCTTGTCCTGACAAAATATCCCGTTTAAAAGGGGAACGTTTTTTTCCCAAAAATGAAAATACTGCCCCTAGAGTCGCAACAGGAAAAAATTTGCTTTTCTTTAAAAAACAAGGGCATTTCTAAGTGACCCCAAACTTTCAACGATAGTGTATATATAATAAAAAATTGGGGGTTGTGGGCTCCCCTGCCTCGTGGGGGCTGCGGAGGTGTGTGCTACACCACTGATTATAACTATAAGTTAAGTGTAACTATATGAAATCTAAGATGTGTCAAATAAATTATATCCAGCTTAGGGCTCCAGCTATGCATTTGGTTTGCTAGCTAATATATATATATTTCTTGTGTTTTAGAAAATAATACCGTCTGTATTTCAAAATACCCCAGTATATGGTGTAAACGATATATCGCCCAACCTAGTGGACTCCCTCTAAGAAATAAAGCATCTTTCCAATTATTTACAGATTGGACATGCTCAAAGAATTCAATCATATTTACCTTTTTTTAAATCCAATTTATATATATTTTTGCCTGTGGATAGTACATTCAGCAGATGGACTAATGATTACTTATACAGCAATCCAGTGGCTGCAGGTAGACTAGTGGTTAGAGTGTTTGTAACCAAAAGGTTGCTGGATCGAATCCCTGTGCTGACAAGGAAAACTTCTGTTTATTCTGCCCCTGAACAAGGCAGTTAACCCGCTGTAGGCCGTAATTGTCAATAAGAATTTGTACTTAACTGACTTGCCTAGTTAAAGGTTAAACAAAAATATATTTTTTAATCCACCATGCAGGATGTGTAATGTTTTCATAACGTTAACACATTTTCCACCAGTGTCCACCACATACCAGGCCTATTTATTCAATTCCAGGATCTCTTTCATTTTCTGAACTAGCCTAATGTGCAGGGGGTTTCAGATCACGTTAGCGGATCAAAGCACAAATTCCCTTTCTATGTTTTCCTCCAGCATGTCTAACTACAAACAAGTCCTCATATTTTCCGGTTGCAGTTTTATTTTGTTTACTCAAAACAGATGAAGAGGTCCGTGACACTCCAACATGAGAGTGGGTTGTGCTAATATCTCTCCAGGCTAAACAGAGGCCTGATAGAGCCATGATATTGAGGATAAATCACAAGTGTGTGCGCTCACATTAGCAGGCTACAGTTGGACAGCCACAAGGTTGAGTACTAATTAGTGTTTTCAAAAGCCAATCAGTTCCGCACGATGGCTGCTTAGTGCCGTCCAAAAGTGCCATTTTATTTAATCTGGGTTTCAAAGTTTATCCAGCAATGGAGTGTCATTGCAAATACAGGCAGATTGTTTTTGGTTTAATTGTGAGAAGGCGGAGACTGGGAAACAATAGGACAGAGAGAGAGACTGGCTGTTGTGGTGTATTGTGGGTATTGACATTTTCAGATAGAATATATTTTTAACAGAAGCTAATTAATAAATAAGAGTAAATGTTCCATCCGCATATTCATCACCAGGCAGGTGATGGGGTCATCTCTCTCACAACACAACAGGCAAGCCTTAAGCAGGAAAAACAAAGTAGTACATAAATCAGAGGTTTTCTCTGGCAAGGCGGAACCCCCCGGGACCTACCTTGGTGCTTCATTAGACTCCAGAAGGATCATGTTTTAAGTGGAGGTGAGCGAGTTCTGAATAACAATGACAAATTATGCCTCAGAGCATTGGGTGTTTAGGGAACATAAAAGCAACATATCCCTTTTCCTAAAAGTGAATAAAATATTATTTGAGAGAAAAGATATTCACTGCACTACATCATATACGCACAGTAGGGATATAGACTATAGTTAACGTAACGGTTACTATTACTGTTTCTGGCAGAGTTTCCCAAATTGAGGTTGAGCATATTCCTTTCATAATTAACCATATGGGATTACAATGAATATATACTCTTTATTCGACTTCAGTGAGATGGCTTCACGTTTTAGTCATTTAAATTGTTGTCCTTTTTTGCATCTCGTCGTATTTGACCACATAATTCTATTCACTTAACTCACCCCACATACAGTACTTGTGAGGAAACACTCATGATAATATATGATCAGTATCATGTTTCTCTTTTAATTATAAAAACATTGTTTCTCTGTAGAAAGTGATAACAACATAACTGAGAGAATATGCAGCACTCTATGTAAAGCTTGTAAGATAAAATACGTCCAGAGTTTGGTACACGGGCTGTCAAAACAACATACTGTAGCTACTGTGCTGACATAGAGGCTTTTAGAGCCCAGTCAGGCAGGCCTCTGGCTATTGTTCTTCCTGATCTTTGAATTCCTGGATCTGACAACTCTGCACTGACCAGCCTAACCAGCACTGATGTCTGATGGTCTGTGGGCGAGAGAGAGCCAACAACAAATCTGAGGGTAACAAATCGTCATATAAAAATGATATGGATTAAGGATATGGATTCAGATGATGCTAGTGAGAAAGATTAACTGAACTATAATATATCACAATTTGTGGCTGCCTGTTTAAAAAGACCTTTACAAATGAGTAATACATGAAATAGAAAGCCTTGTGTAGCCGAGTTATAATAAGAAAGCCTTTTCCAGAGGATAAATCTGCTCAATTACAGACAGACAGGAGAGATATGCTGGAGCAACATTCCCATGGCTATTCAGTCACACTGAATATCCACACATGGCAGATTTGAATAAAGAGATCGGGATTATTATTGCTTCCCAGTGTGATGGTAGCCTCGTTTTCCAATCCAGGCCTTTATTTGGATTTTGGGGCCAGCATGATAGCAGTAATGCTCCCGATTTAATAAAAACTGTGAAATACAAGGAGCTAACAGTCAATACTGTTGGAGAGCTGATTTGGTCGATCTCTTCAGTTTACATGAATGAAGAGATGAATTATCTCTGTGTCCATTGAATCTGCCCCTCTATCTCCAGGTAAATTGGCTGATGACAGGCAGGGTGATAGCTTGTATCCTTCCTCTCTCTCTCTCTCTCTCAATTCAATTCAATTCAAGGGCTTTATTGGCATGGGAAACATGTGTTAACATTGCCAAAGCAAGTGAGGTAGACAACATACAAAGTGAATATATAAAGTGAAAAACAACAAAAATGAACAGTAAACATTACACATACAGAAGTTTCAAAACAGTAAAGACATTACAAATGTCATATTATATATATATACAGTGTTCTAGCAATGTACAAATGGCTAAAGGACACAAGATAAAATAAATAAGCATAAATATGGGTTGTATTTACAATGGTGTTTGTTCTTCACTGGTTGCCCTTTTCTCGTGGCAACAGGTCACAAATCTTGCTGCTGTGATGGCACACTGTGGAATTTCACCCAGTAGATATGGGAGTTTTTCAAAATTGGATTTGTTTTCGAATTCTTTGTGGATCTGTGTAATCTGAGGGAAATATGTCTCTCTAATATGGTCATACATTGGGCAGGAGGTTAGGAAGTGCAGCTCAGTTTCCACCTCATTTTGTGGGCAGTGAGCACATAGCCTGTCTTCTCTTGAGAGCCAAGTCTGCCTACGGCGGCCTTTCTCAATAGCAAGGCTATGCTCACTGAGTCTGTACATAGTCAAGGCTTTCCTTAATTTTGGGTCAGTCACAGTGGTCAGGTATTCTGCCGCTGTGTACTCTCTGTGTAGGGCCAAATAGCATTCTAGTTTGCTCTGTTTTTTTGTTAATTCTTTCCAATGTGTTAAGTAGTTATCTTTTTGTTTTCTCATGATTTGGTTGGGTCTAATTGTGCTGCTGTCCTGGGGCTCTGTAGTGTGTGTTTGTGAACAGAGCCTCTCTCTCTCTCTCTCTCTCTCTCTCTCTCAAAGAAAGTAGTGTTTTGTCTCCACCTGTCCAGCACAACTGTTTAAAAGCCTCTCACTCTCTGTGTCTTTAAAGAAGGTTGTCTGTGAAGGATAGTGAGAAGGACAGTGTAGAGTAGATGAGATGTGGGCTGCTACAGTATGAAGGAGCTGCAGCTGCTCCCAGTAGACTCTATACTTACAGAGATGTGGAGAAACAGTTCAAACACAAGCTTAATGAAGACGAATGGAGAGGCATGTTGGTACACACATACACACAGTGGGGAAAGTGCTTGAGTTCGTTGTAGAACGTATGGTGGAACCCGACCTTAACTGAACTGTCTCATTTATTTTGGTGCAGAAACTCACAGCGCAGTTCCCATTTGCCCCTAACAAGGAGGTCAAGGCTCAAATACAGCATATGTCACTGTCTGACCCCTTTCTCATCTTCCTGGACTGTTAGAAATGGGATAAAACTGCTCTGAGGGAGTTGTGGTCAAAGGAGGAAGTCAATGACTTATTTTTCTATAGACACTTAGCAGACCTTGCTGCCTCAGAGGTGGAGTAGTGTACAAAATCAAATGTGCAGTGTTATTTTTAAGTGTGGAAAAACAGATACTTCCTATCTTAGAGTAGTTGTTTAAAACAAACTGTACACTACTTAATCTCTGTAGTCAACCTAATTAATACCCAGCATTAAACTGTCCATTAAAGCACCTCTACGTTGCAATAAGTAGATCCTCATGTTCTAGAACACACTAACAAATCTAATTGAACCATGATCTTAATGTAATGTATTTCACTTCATCTAGTATACTCGGTTGAAAGGGGTTGGATAGACTAATGACATTACCATGTCTCTCCTACTTTCCATTCCAGACCCAGATGCTGGTTTATGGTTGTAATGTACTGTATGCGCACATGACTGACTTTATGAGTTATACCATTGGCTCATACATTAGTCGTAAAGACAAATGCTTAGCCTCATATTATCCTGAGGGAAATCCACACTTTTAAGTGTCATGGCTGTATTTGATTGGTCACATGCTTTTTACGTGTCAGCCTCACCAAGGATATTTTTTAGAGAGAGAGAAAATCACACAGACACAAATCATTTGAAAACAAATCAAACATTGATAAACTCCCATATCTGTACAATCATGGCAGCAAGATTCGTGGCCCGTTGCCATGAGAAAAGGGCAACTAGTAGAGCACAAACAACATTGCAAATACCACCAATGTTTATCTATTTAACTTCCCCTACTATTCGTACTAGAACTATTTGCACATTGCTAAAACACTAAAAATATCTGATAATAAAACACTTGAAATGTATTTATCTTTTTGAAAACTTTTTGAGTGCAATATTTACTGTTAAATTCGAATCGTTTTTTGTTAATGTTTTGTGTCTTCTCACCTTTGTTTATTGTTTATTTCACTTGCTTTGACAATGTAAACATATGTTTCTCATGCCAATAAAGCCCCTTTGAATTGAATTGAGAGCGAGAGAGACGGAGAGACAGAGACAGAGAGAGAGAGGTATATTTTCTCCTTCACCTTTTTCAATGCTTTGCTAGCTAAGCTCAGCTTCTCTTTTTTCCTTCCCTGTAAAAAAGAAATCCTCTAGAACATAGTGGGGTTCCATTAACTCTGTGGACTGTCATGTTCAGGTACACTTTGATCTCACTGTTCTTTCTAACATGGAGGAACGGAATCATTTTACATTGTGTCTAAACAGATGCGGCTTTCTTCTTAAGCTCTCCTAAATGTCACTGGCTGCTGTGATATGAAATAAATAGTGAAGATTAAGTCTTTGTAATTATTCAACAGTAGGTATCATAATCTTACACTTCCTTTGAAAAGTGAAATGTTAAAATGGCACTTCAGGTGTAAATAGAGTGAAAAGCATGAACAGAGCATTTAGTCTTGATGGCTCCTGTCACATAACGAAAACAATATCTGAAACTCAACAGACGCTTATTTTTTTTGTTTTTTGGAGGCCCTGTTGCCAAGAATTGTCAGTCAAATTGCTGAATGGAGGGTAGTATGCTGGAAAAGACATACTTGAAAGAGCTAATATGCAGGTCTAAACAGCTGTTTTTGTCCAGCGTTGTCTTTTGCAGCTGTCCTTTCATTGTGGAATAAAACAATTCATAACATGCTAGGCAGTGTATTAACATTGCTATAATGAGTGTGTATGTGATCTTACACACCAACCCCCAATGATTGTGTAGGAGAAAGATACTGTAACAACTAACAATGACTGGCAAAAATGGCAGGTATATGTCGCTCAACAACCCAAAGGAAAACATCCTTATCCATAGCATTTCCATAATTTCAGATAATTTGCTCCAGTCGTTGCGTTAATCTGCGCTGACTTGTTGATTGTCAGTTTTCCAGACACATTTCTGTAGCCGAACACAAACAGTATTTGCAGCAGGACCTCTCTCTGTTCTGTCAGTAGTGCCAAGCAACACAGCCACAAATTGGAATGTGGTAGAGCTCTGGGAAGGCAGCCAAGATTGAAATTAGACAATAACCTCTGCTCCCCTATACTGGCTCTCTCCTCCAGCTGCAGGCAGATCCATTTGTTTAATACAGTCAGCCCTGTAGTGTATAATAGACTGATATATGAGTCACCGCTCAGCAGTTTGTGTTTCTCAGATTTATAGAGATTGAACAACTGGTCGGTTTCTACTTACTGTAGTCTTATCGAGAAAAATACATGGAAAGGAAGGATGCATGCAGCACAGCACAGCACAGCACATCACAGCACAGCACAGCACATCACAGCACAGCACAGCACAGCACAGCACAGCACAGCACATCACAGCACAGCACAGCACAGCACAGCACAGCACATCACAGCACAGCACAGCACATCACAGCACAGCACATCACAGCACATCACAGCACAGCACAGCACAGCACAGCACAGGGTAGATAGATCCAGTACACCCACGCCAGCTTACAGCTGTATCTTTACAATACATGCATGGAGATAGACACAGTTATTTACCTAATCCATTTCTAGCCTAAAGAGTTTTGTTTTTGCGAGTAAGAAGAGAAGCATGAAAGCTTAACAGGTAATACTACAGATCCTTCTGATTGTACACAATGCATTTGCTGGATGAATAATTTGTTGGTACATCAGATCTATTTACATAATCATTGGATGGTAGAATACTTTCATACTGTCACTTTTAATCCAGGAAGATTTTTTGCCTGCGTCAAATTATAACGGTAGCCTGGTTTATAAACGTTGTTTCAACCTCCTGAGTTAAATAGAATTTTCATGCAATTACTCTCAAAGAATTAGAGGATTAGTTTCCAGTGAGTCCCTGAAACAGTGACTGGTACCTGCGTTTTGCAGTGTGTACAGAGGCAAAACCATTCTAATGAGTGTGTTAACCAGTAATAGTGTCCAGGGAATAGAGAAATGTGTCTGTTTTGCCAACGCAATAGGAGAAGACTACATTCTCCGCAGCTCTCAATAGGGATGGATCCAGGTCACTGAGCCCATACCCACCTGTCTTATCTAGTACAGCAACACCACCATCAGCACTAATACCACTGAAACAAACCCATCTACTGTGGTGAAAAGCTTTCCTGTATGGCGATTAAACAATGCATTATCTCAGATAATGACACCTAAACCCACAATAGCCGTAGACCAGAGAGCTAAGAGTGCAGTAAAAGTAAGCCTGGTTTAAATGATAGCATCTTGGAGCTGGAGTTACTTCAAAGCTGTCCCAAAGTAAACAGCATCTAGACATTCAAGGTTTAGAGGCGACTGCAAGACACCACCACCACCAAGCTGATTTGAACTACTCTCATGTCATTTCCTTAAAGGTCCAATGCGGCCATTTAAAAAAAACTCAATATCAAACTGAAAACTTGCTGTTATTGGCAGAGAGGTTTGGAACTCTCCTTCTTATTGGTCTATTAAGTAATGTACATCCTGGTGATATCACTAGGCAGGCCAAAACCTCATCCAGGAAAATAATAGCTGAAATTTCAAGCGGTCTTTTCAAACAGCTCTTACACTAAAAGGGCATTGTCATCATTGTCACAATTTTACAGTATTATTCCAACCTCATAGTGTGGAAATATTGTATATATATATAAAACAGGGAAATCACATTTTTGACTGCACTGGGCCTTTAACGACTTGTGTGTCTGTGTCTGTGCTGCTAACAGCAGGCATTGTGGGAAAGCTTCCCCATGTTTCTGAGGCCTTATACTCTTCTCCTCAGCCCTAAGCCCCTTTGTGGCGGCGGGCCAATGGCTTTGCACCCCTCTAGATCAAAGATGAAACCCCACATTCAGCTACTGCTTTCTTTTAGGATTTGCTCTCGAGAGTTTGGACCAGACCAGACTCAGTGGTAAAGGGAGAAGAGGAGAGGGTGGTTCATCTACATAGTATGTAGACTAGCTGGATTGGACCCAGGCTAAGGACACAAGTCCCTGTAGGCCTAGTGCTAGAACAGATGCTTTTGGTCATTATTGTGTTGGTATCAACTAGGGATGTGGCGGTCACGAAAGTTTGTCAGCCGGTGATTGTCAATCAAATAACTGCCGGTCTCACGGTAATTGAACGTTAATTAACATAAACACATTTAGCATCTCCTGGCTTCTACACATCGCCTACAAGCCACTAATGCTGATCTTTGGAACATATACATTTGAAAAAGTCTAATAAATCCATGTATTATAGCCTACACCTTCACAATAAATCCATTATTTACTTTAGACAGGTCTAAAGAAACATGATATTTAGAAAATGTAGTTTATTTCAGAAGGACAGAATAGCATACTCTGAGTTTGTCCTGATCTGGCTATGCCAAATGGCTGTAGGCTACACTAGTTCATTTAACAGATAAGATTTGCTTAGAATTCCATGCCATTATTTTATAGTATAAAGAATACAATTGAACATAGCTGAATAATTCTCCAAATGATTTGACGGAGTGCGCTCATGCGGCTATTCTGTATTGAGAGGTTAACAAAGAAATAGTTATTCCTTTAAGCTTAATTTAAAGTTATTAATGTAACTTTAGTTGTTCTACAAACGTTGGGCTATAATGTTTAGATTTGTTATACATTGTAAGGCTGCATGATGCGACTTTAATGATGATTTGAAAAAAGTTGCTTGAAAGGCATGATCTCTGTTTAGTTTTTTTGCGCAGGCTGAACACACTTCATCAGTCACTCATTCACAACTTGACAAGCAATTGATAATGCTTAGAATTTAACGGCGGCATCGCCTTTGTGTGGCCGTAATGTGCCCTCGCTGAGTGTGGCGATCAGTTAGCATGTTTGGTATGCTACTAATGACCATCAGCAGCATCAGAGCTTGGAGAAGCCTAATTAACATGACTAACGGTCACGTGGAATTTGACTGCCTTCATGACTCGTGACTGCCGGTGTGACGGTAATATGGTCACCACAACAGCCCTAGTATCAACTACAGTGTTGAGGCTTTGGTGTGCATCTGTCACAGATCCAATGAATTTCTGACATACTTTGTGAATTGTTTTGACTGTATGGAAGTAGCTTTGTGTCATCATAATTCCGAACAGCCTATTTATCCACATATTCCATATTCCTGAAACAGATCAAGCATGGTTTGAGTCGTAGGGGACATTTTTGAATATGTGACACGAGTAATAACAAGAAAAATGTAGCACTGGCCGTCATACGGAACCAAAGCACAACTCTCCTCGGCCCAGTGTTTGTTATGTTTGCTCTGCAGAGAACATGACAAAAGATGTCTGCGTCACTAACCTCAGACTTTTACTTACAGTCTGTCTCTCAACACTACCAAAACAAGCTGGCCCAGAGAAGAAACTTGACAGCGAAGTACACTATAATATCATTCAATCTCATTTCCTTTATTTTGTTAATTGACCACTTCAGCTTGTTTCCAAGTGTAGCCCATGTTTCTTAAACCAGCAACAAGGAAGCAGTAATGTTCTTAGTTATGCCATGTACTGTAACATAGTACCTGGGAGGCTCTACTTAGGTTTAACTCCCGTCCCAAATAGACACATCTATATTAGGTGATCTCACATTTCAGAGAGAGCACCCTTGGGACTGTATCTGTCATATACGTTAAAGTGAGCTTACACAAAATCTTTCTGAGGGGACCTGCACCTGCACCTGAGACCTGAAACTCAGTTTTATTAATACACTCAACTCCACCGAGGCTGCTTCCCAAATGGGACCCTATTCCCTACATAGTGCACTACATTTGACCAGGGCCCATAGTGCTCCCATAGGGCTCTGGTCAAAAGTACTGCTATATAAGTAATAGGGTAATATTTGTGATGCAAGACATCAAACACTGGTAGAGTATAAGTGAACAGTGAACAGGTGGTCTTTTATAGCCATGTTTATTTCCCAGCATGGGGTTAAACAATTCCATCAGGTCTGGTCCAGATTTATTAAAGCAAACAGGGCAGACTGATGACACAATGGGCATGTCCCAAATAGCAACCTATTTCCTATATAGTGTACTACTTTTGACCAGAGACCTATGGAATAGTGTTGAGACACATTTGAGACGCAAACAATGCAGGGCCAAGCAGAAGAGAGTGGACCGGCTGTGAAAGAGAGAGACAATCAGGACACAGACTGAATAAAACTGTCATCTGTTTTTTCCAGAATTCTGATAACACCAAATCTTTCCCTCTCAGACCTGTTCTACTGCTCCATTTGAATCTAGTGAGGGGTGAGAGATAGGCTTGAATGGTATACTGTATATACCGTATACCTGGGTATTTGAAAATATTTTTTCAACACCGTGAATACCATTGAAACTTTCTTTAAGGTTTTAATACATTTAAATATTTGTAGCTACTTTTTAAGTAAATACCTACGGTCAACTTGTGCAATACATTAGAAGATTAAGAAGATCGTGTTCTTCATTTCACCTGTCACGTAATTTTTCATTATAGTCCTCAGTTATGTGGTGATTGTTTACAAGCACACAACGATGAGAGACTGGAGCCTTGTGAGTCACTCACTGTTGTGCATCATGCGCCAGGTGATCGAGTTACAGCATGGAATTCACAACTATATGTTTGCCAGCTAGATATCTTATAACTATTAAGTTAACTGTCTAAATTTAAAAAAATGCTATGCAGTTGTGCTTTTGATTTGCTAATTTAGTGGTTATCTTCTTCCAAAATCAAGCTAAGATTGGTAACAGCAGAAAAAACCCTCCTGGAGCCATGTTGTCTATTATTTGTTTTGTGCGTGCAACAAACTGTGAGTAGCATTTATTTGTATAACTTTATGAGCTGGGATGTCTGTCCTGCAAATAATTTAGGTCAGAGACTGTATAAAATGTTCGCAATAATCTTTTTAGCATTCTCTATGCGATGTTACAGTTGAAGTCGGAAGTTTACATACACTTAGGTTGGAGTCATTAAAACTTGTTTTTCAACCACCCCACACATTTCTTGTTAACAAACTATAGTTTTGGCAAGTCGGTTAGGACATCTACTTTGTGCATGATACAAGTAATTTTTCCAACAATTGTTTACAGACAGATTATTTCACTTATAATTCACTGTATCACAATTCCAGTGGGTCAGATGTTTACATACACTAAGTTGACTGTGCCTTTAAACAGCTTGGAAAATTCCAGAAAATGATGTCATGACTTTAGAAGCTTCTGCTAGGCTAATTGACATACTTTGAGTGAATTGGAGGTGTACCTGTGGATGTATTTTTTTTAGGCCTACCTTCAAACTCAGTGCCTCTTTGCTTGACATCATGGGAAAATCAAAAGAAATCAGCCAAGACCTCAGAAAAATATTTGTAGACCTCCACAAGTCTGGTTCGTCCTTGGGAGCAATTTCCAAACGCCCGAAGGTACCACGTTCATCTGTACAAACAATAGTTCGCAAGTATAACACTATGGGACCACGCAGCCGTCATACCGCTCAGGAAGGAGACGTGTTCTGTCTCCTAGAGATGAACATACTTTTGTGCGCAAATCAACCCCAGAACAACATCAAAGGACAGTATCTGTATCCACAGTAAAACAAGTCATATATTGACATAACCTGAAAGGCCGCTCAGCAAGGAAGAAGCCACTGCTCCAAAACCACCATTAAAAAGCCAGACTATGGTTTCCAACTGCACATGGGGACAAAGATCGTACTTTTTGGAGAAATGTCCTCTGATCTGATGAAACAAAAATAGAACTGTTTGGCCCTAATGACAATTGTTATGTTTGGAGGAAAAAGGGAGAGGCTTGCAGAACACCATCCCAACCATGAAGCACAGGGGTGGCAGCATCATATTGTGGAGGTGCTTTGCTGCAGGAGGGACTGGTGCACTTCACAAAATAGATAGTATCATGAGGGAGGAAAATGACGTGGATATATTGAAGCAACATCTCAAGACATCAGTTGAAGTTGAAGTTGAAGCTTGGTCGTAAATGGGTCTTCCAAATGGACAATGACCCCAAGCACACTAACAATATAGTGGCAAAATGGCTTAAGGACAACAAAGTCAAGGTACTGGAGTGGCCATCACAAAGCCTTGACCTCAATCCTATAGAAAATGTGTAGGCAGAACTGAAAAAGCATGTGCGAGCAAGGAGGCCTACAAACCTAACTCAGTTACACCAGCTCTGCCAGGAGGAAGACCAAAATTCACCCAACTTATTGTGGGAAGCTTGTGGAAGGCTTTTGGAGCCAAATACTAATTGAGTGTATGTAAACTTCTGACCCACTCTGAACATGATGAAAGAAATAAAAGCTGAAATAAATAATTATCTCTACTATTTTTCTGACATTTGAAATTCTTAAAACAAAGTGGTGATTCTAACTGACCAAAGACAGCGCATTTTTACTAGGATTAAATGTCAGTGATTGTGAAAAATGGAGTTTAAATGTATTTGTCTAAGGTGTATGTAAACTTCCGACTTCAACTGTACATCTACTTGTTAGCATGGCTATCCTTTGGATTTTTAAAATTTTACTAGGCAAGTCAGTTAAGAACAAATTCTTATTTACAATGAAAGCCTAGGAAGAGTGGGTTAACTGCCTTGTTCAGAGGCAGAATGGCAGATTTTTACCTGGTCAGCTTGAGGATTCGATCTAACAACCTTTCGGTTACTGACCCAATGCTCTAACCAATAGGCTACCTGCCGCCCCGGATTATAGAGGCTCAGTGGGATTTTGTTCACTGCTGGTATTATAGAATGTTCCGGGATGGCACATGGTCGGTATGGAAATCTGGATACTGCCCAAGCCTAGTGTGTAAGGGACAGAGAGAGTGTATAAGGGACAGAGAGAGTGTGTAAGGGACAGAGAGAGTGTGTAAGGGACAGAGAGAGAGAGTAAGGGGGAGAGAGAGAGAGTGTAAGGGACAGAGAGAGAGAGGTAGAGAGAATGAGAGAGAGAAGGTAAGATGGGAGACAGACAGACAGAGAGAAAGAAATTCACTTTAATGTTACTTCTTGTGTAGTCCTGGACCAGCAGTCAGTTAGTTCTTATGGGAGGGAACAGTCTGCTGTGCTGTGGGAGTAATGATTTTTAGCTTTAAACTGAATTACGGATCGATTCCTCCTGCAGATCAGAACACAGCTTGTGAGCTGACTGTGTGGACACGCTGTGCACTGGAGTCGCTTTACAAATTGACTGCCGAACACATAGTGAGGTATATATATATATCTATATGTGTCAGCTTGCACTGCATGTATGGGGGCATGCTGGTGGTGAATAGCCCCTATAATCACAGGAGGGTCCAGCTGCAGACTGTTTACCCTGAATTGGGTGGTAAATGAGCATGTATTTGGTGAGGAGGACCCAGGGAATCAGAGATTGGTGTTTACCCAAGCTGCAACTGGCCTGGTGGAGGTTGTGCGGAAGGGAAAGTGTTCCATTTGTATTGCTAGTCTTGGTCTCCTCCCCTTCTGCTAAATGAAAGGGCCAAAGCTACAGTGGCTGTCATCTTAATGGAAATATAAAAATAAATAAAAACAACAGAGCAAATTACTTATGGTTATACTCTGGACTGAACTGGAGGCGTAGTGTAGTTGCAAGTTGACTGGTGTTTTATCCTTCTTACAGAGAGATGACTGGACTGGAGAACACATTAGCATAAGCATCGTGTCCCGGAGAACAGAGGCTATGCTGTGATTACTGAGCTCATAGTTGAATTGTAAAATTGCTTGTCAGCAGCTGATATGTTTCTGGCAAATGTCTGCTCGTGATTGAATTCGTTTTTGGTGTTTCTGTGAGGAGGAGGGAGGAGGAACACAGTCAAGGTGCTTACCTGCTGTCAAGCTAATACTGATACTGATGGCTTTGGATTGTATTGTGTAACCTAAGTAGCCTATATTCTGCTCATTCTGTGTCTCGTCCATCACAGAGTAGACATAGTTTTTTTTTACATAGCCAATCACTTATTGTGAGGTCATTTCATTTTGATTTATTCATGAGAGTCAACTTTGGAATTGAATAGTCTAAAGTGCAGATGGAAAAGGAAGATTCTAGACCCTTTGTATTAAATTTAGTATGGAATTTTGCAGTCCAAGACTTGAGCGGAAAAAAATACTTGATTTATTCTTACAAAATGTGGTTTTCGATGTCTTTTCTCTCTGTTCATGCTCTTGTGAATCTGGACTGTATGTTGACCAAATGAGCGCAACAGTCCAAGCTGACTATACCAAACAGTTACAGTGGGGAGAACAAGTATTTGATACATAGGTACACTTCAACTGTGAGAGACTGAATCTAAAACAAAAATCCAGAAAATCACATTGTATGATTTTTAAGTAATTAATTTGCATTTTATTGCATGACATAAGTATTTGATACATCAGAAAAGCGGAACTTAATATTTGGTACAGAAACTTTTGTTTGCAATTACAGAGATCATACGTTTCCTGTAGTTCTTGACCAGGTTTGCACACACTGCAACAGGGATTTTGGCCCACTCCTCCATACAGACCTTCTCCAGATCCTTCAGGTATCGGGGCTCTCGCTCGGCAATATGGACTTTCAGCTCCCTCCAAAGATTTTCTATTGGGTTCAGGTCTGGAGACTGGCTAGGCCACTCCAGGACCTTGAGATGCTTCTTACGGAGCCACTCCTTAGTTGCCCTGGCTGTGTGTTTCGGGTCGTTGTCATGCTGGAAGACCCAGCCATGACCCATCTTCAATGCTCTTACTGAGGGAAGGAGGTTGTTGGCCAAGATCTCGCGATACATGGCCCCATCCATCCTCCCCTCAATACGGTGCAGTCGTCCTGTCCCCTTTGCAGAAAAGCATCCCCAAAGAATGATGTTTCCACCTCCATGCTTCATGGTTGGGATGGTGTTCTTGGGGTTGTACTCATCCTTCTTCTTCCTCCAAACACGGCGAGTGGAGTTTAGACCAAAAAGCTATTTTTTTGTCTCATCAAACCACATGACCTTCTCCCATTCCTCCTCTGGATCATCCAGATGGTCATTGGCAAACTTCAGACGGGCCTGGACATGTGCTGGCTTTAGCAGGGGGACCTTGCGTGCGCTGCAGGATTTTAATCCATGACGGCGTAGTGTGTTACTAATGGTTTTCTTTGAGACTGTGGTCCCAGCTCTCTTCAGGTCATTGACCAGGTCCTGCCGTGTAGTTCTGGGCTGATCCTTCACCTTCCTCATGATCATTGATGCCCCACGAGGTGAGATCTTGCATGGAACCCCAGACTGAGGGTGATTGACCGTCATCTTGAACTTCTTCCATTTTCTATTAATTGCGCCAACTGTTGTTGCCTTCTCACCAAGCTGCTTGCCTATTGTCCTGTAGCCCATCCCAGCCTTGTGCAGGTCTACAATTTTATCCCTGGTGTCCTTACACAGCTCTCTAGTCTTGGCCATTGTGGAGTGGTTGGAGTCTGTTTGATTGAGTGTGTGGACAGGTATCTTTTATACAGGTAACGAGTTCAAACATGTGCAGTTAATACAGGTAATGAGTGGAGAACAGGAAGGCTTCTTAAAGAAAAACTAACAGGACTGTGAGAGCCGGAATTCTTACTGGTTGGTAGGTGATCAAATACTTATGTCATGCAATAAAATTTGAATTAATTACTTAAAAATCATACAATGTGATTTTCTGGATTTTTGTTTTAGATTCCAACTCTCACAGTTGAAGTGTTCCTATGATAAAAATTACAGACCTCTACATGCTTTTTAAGTAGGAAAACCTACAAAATCGGCAGTGTATCAAATACTTGTTCTCCCCACTGTATCTTATTTTATCTCCACATTTATGAGCAGCCTAATCTCGGGAGTTGATAGGCATGAAGTCATAAACAGTGCGATGCTTGAAGCACAGCGAAGAGCTGCTGGCAAAACCCACAAAAATGCTGTTTGAATGTATGCGTACGAGCCTGCTGGTGCCTACCACCACTCGATTAGACTGCTCTATCAAATCATAGATTTAATTATAACATAATAACACATAGAAATACGAGCCTTATGTCATTAATATGGTCGAATACGGAAACTATCATCTCGAAAACAAAACATTTATTCTTTCAGTGAAATACGGAACTATTCCGTATTTTATCTAACGGGTGGCATCCCTAAGTCTAAATAGTCCTGTTACATTGCACAACCTTCAATGTTATGTCATAATTACGTAAAATTCTGGCAAATTAGTTCGCAACGAGCCAGGCGGCCCAAACTGTTGCATATACCTTGACTCTGCGTGCAGTGAACGCAAGAGAAGTGACACAATTTCACCTGGTTAATATTGCCTGCTAACCTGGATTTCTTTTAGCTAAATATGCAGGATAAAAAATATATACTTCTGTGTATTGATTTTTAGAAAGGCAATGATGTTTATGGTTAGGTACACGTTGGAGCAACGACAGTCCTTTTTCGCAAATGTGCACCGCATCGATTATATGCAATGCAGGACACGCTAGATAAACTAGTAATATCATCAACCATGTGTAGTTAACTAGTGATTATGATTGATTGATAGTTTTTTATAAGATAAGGTTAGTGCTAGCTAGCAACCTACCTTGGCTTCTTACTGCATTCGCGTAATACGCGTGGGGCAGGTGGTTAGAGCGTTGGACTCGTTAACTGTCATTGGAAATAAGAATGTGTTCTTAACTGACTTGCCTAGTTAAATAAAGGTGTAAAAAAATTATAATAATTGGGCCAAATCGGCATCCAAAAATACAGATTTCCGGTTGTTGTGAAAACTTGAAATCGGCCCTAATTAATCGGCCATTCCGATTAATCGGTCGACCTGTAGTGGAAAGTCTTTCCAAATAAAAACAATCCAATGAACTACTATGCTATTTATAGTACATGGAGAAAACAAATGCATCTCAGCAAATGAAGATGTAAACAGCCACAATTTCCCCTCCTCCTCTTCCAGCTCTCACAAGAGCTCATCATAGCACTATAATGGGAGAGAAGACTGCCAGTTGTAAAGGATTGGGTATTCTTTCCCTTCTCAAAACACAGAGAGAAATTAAATTCATCTCTTCATCTGATTCAATGTGAGGAAAGCTTAATGCTTTTCTGTCTCTCTCTATGAGTGTTTTCTCAGACAGTACATCCTATTCATCTTTTCATGGCAGGATCAGAATCATGTAAGCTCTTTAATTCTCTCTTTTCTGAAACATTTATTGAAGAAAGAAATTTGCTGCTAGTGCAGATAGAGAGGAAGTGGCTAGGAGTGAAAACACTAGGTAGATGGCCGGTCAGTCAGTGTGTTTGCTCTGCCGTTTCTGTCTCTCTCACACCGTCGAGGCTCGTGTTACACAGAGCTCCTTTGGCCATGGATCCACTCTGTTAATAAAAGCCTTCTATCCCAAGGCTATTTTAAAGCTCTACTCTACTCTACTGCTGCTTGTTCCCCTCTGCCAGATAGAGCCTTTAGGAGATATAGAGAGAGAATGACAGAGAAAGAGAGATTGGGAGAGGGAAAGAGAGACATCACTTGTTTTTCCAAACATGCTGAGCTTGGAGCTTGAATGTGCAGGGCTGTCTAATGCTTTGTAACAGGTTTGTCTGGCCTGTTGCTGCTGTGCTCTTATGTTCCTACAGATTTTTCACCCCCAGTTCCCTGGTTCCTGTAAGAACACCCCATGATAACATTTCTGTAACATTTACTCTGTCATGTTCGGGTGATAATACCCCAGACAATCTTAGTTCCACCAGTGGCAGATTTCACTGCTGCCAAAAAGCTTCCTGTGTAACATAGCGTGGTTTGGTTTTGTCCTAACGAGGACTGTAAGCAGGCAGAGTTTGTTCATCCATCCTGCTCATCTCATCATTTTAATTACAGAGCGCTTATTGTCTGCTCTGACCCATTTTAGTGCAGGCTCTGCCGTCAGCTGCACAGTCCTTCCAATCACACTTAATTTCATCTGGCATTTGACTCAATCAGAGCCGGCCGTGAAACATGAACATTAAACGCCGGCGTTCCACCAAATGAATTGGGAGCAACAATATAACAATAACAAGATCCGCTCATGTTGCTACTCGCTGTCCACTGAGGATGTGGCCAAGCGACTGCCACAGTAGGGTAGAGCTCTTAATGGTCAAGATTGATTCTGGTGGCTGGGGACCATTTCCAATGGTGTTGGTAAGAGACTAGGATGTGTCCCAAATGGCCCCCTATTCATTTTATAGTGCACTGCTCTTGACCAGGGTCCAAAAGTAGTGCACTACATAGGGCATAGGGTGCCATTTGGGATACAGTCTAGTTCTCAGAGGAGAGTTGGACTTGTACCCAATGTGCCCTGGAACTGGAAGCACAATAAAACACACCTCATGGAAATGGGGCAGTCTTCCTAAAGAGTTTCACAATACTAATTAATGGCCTTTCCTTATTGCAGTGTTTTCACTGAAGTTAATTTACTGGAACTCAGTCCAGCATCAATTGTTGTTGGTTGTTTTCCTATTGTTTCACCTTAGAGCGTGGTGTTTGTGTTATTGAGGTATAAATTCACCATGTGTTGGGAGCACACACCACAGAGGCGGTAGTTTACAGATCTTAATTTGACCTGTATTGTCACAGCAAAATAATCCTGTGCAACAGGATTTTAATGTTTAGTCCATAATGTTGCTTGATCGGTAGTTAGGCTATTAGCTGGTCAAAATGAGGCTACATGAAAAGTGGAATACTGTTAATATAACCACGTGTTAGTGCTGGTTTTCAGTGAATTTGTGTATATCATGAAGCTCGTCTGCATTTTCTGCGGCACAGAAAAATATTCAGCATAAAAAGAGTGATCAAATTAAGATCCTGCATCTGTATGTTGCAGGTAGTAATTGCATTGGGAAACAGTTGGATGTCGATGACGCTAATGAATAACTAAACACTGACAACCAACACACTACCTGCATGCTCTGGGAAGACATAGCCTACCTCCACATCAGTTCTTGCCATTAGAAAGCCCACAATAACAACAAAATGATGTATTCACCTCCTTAGATCCTTATGTTCCCTCTCCATTTCCCACAATATTCAGAGTTCTCTTGGTTCCAGAGCTATTGTTTGTTCACCCCCTAACGTCTCACTTACCAGAAAAAACCCAGGGGGGTTAGGAACAGAGGTAGCACTGCACAAAACCTTCCTATATCTTCCCACATCAACACAATGTTGCCTGTGTTTCAATAGAGAGAGATATCTCTGAGGCTTCAATTTGTAATCTAAAAGAAGAAGGGGACAGTGTAACACTTCACAGATAAGCCCAGGCTGCGTTGAGGTTAATTACTAGCCGAGTGTGGCTCAGAATGCCAGATGTGTGTGTGTGTGTGTGTCTGTGTCTGTGTCTGTGTCTCTGTGTGATTCTCAGAATGCCTGACCATAGAATACCCTGGCCATGTCAGGTCTGAAAGTGCAGAAGGGGGAAGGGAGGACCGCTCCTTATTGACAGAGGTTTCACAGTTGAGGTTATCTGCAACTCTCTGTGGTGTGTGTGTGTGTGTGTGTGTGTGTGTGTGTGTGTGTGTGTGTGTGTGTGTGTGTGTGTGTGTGTGTGTGTGTGTGTGTGTGTGTGTGTGTGTGTGTGTGTGTGAACCCCAGTGCTCAGATGCAGTTCAGTGGGACAGCTCCAGGTAAAGAGGTCTACAAACGGGTTGTGTTGAATGTATCAAACCACCTGCTTTGCCAACTGCTAGTGGGGCTTGTGGCTTCCCTTCTCATTGGTGCATTACGCTGTTAACATTGCTGCTGATTCTACACGCTCTCTCTCCAAGGCATAGGCTAATTAATGGATACCATTCGTAGTTGATTAGCTGCAGTTCTTTCGGTAATTACATTCGCATACTAACCACTCACAAGAAAACGAGGGGAGAAAAAAACAAAGGAGTGGAAAATAAATGAATGCACTTCTCATCTCGCTCTGATCTTAATTTGTTTCCACTATTGTTTGGCTTCCGCTTAAGATAAGAAACCATTTTTTCTCTCCCTCTATATTTGAGTTGTTCCACTTTCATAATGTTTCACTAGAATGACTTTGTAATAATTACACAAAATGAGATTATTCCAGTGCTTTGTGCAAATGGAGAAAGTGTCTCACAGAGGGAGGACTCATGAAGACACAAACCTCTTCCCCTCTTCCTCCCTGCCCGGTGTAGGTAGGGTTTGTGGGGTTTGTGCTGCTGCTGTAGCCTGGTCACAGAGAGGTGCATTGTGCTCTAGAGCCCAGCTGCTAGTGCATAATTCTTCATTCTGTCTCCCATTGTTCCTACCTGTCAGCATGCTTGTGTCTCAGAAGAAAGGAAGTGGCAGCCATTTTGCTAGGAGGGCTGTGTGTGTGGGTTTAGGGGGCTCGTCATGAACGCAAAACACAGCGCTGTTGCTATTTCTTAACTAAACTAAAGGACACATTTTGTAATAGCTCATCTAGCTACACTTATCCCCTCCATTCATGCTTGCCTTTCACCAATCCAAAAAACCACAACCGCTCCATGTCCTATTGGTACTCTCCCACCATCTTTTTTTAGTTCCTTGGCAGCATCCTCCTCCCTTGGGTTACTTGAAGTTAATAACCTGCCAGAGCATCTTGATACTTTGCTTTGTGATGCAAACCCATGCTTAATTACCATCCCATAAGGCATGAATTTCATTATTCCAGATTCCAGATTTTCATTACCTTGCAGTGAATTGGCTACAGCTTTTCAAAAGACATATTCTACTATGTGACAATAGAGCAATGTCACCCAAGCAGAAACAACTAGGACTAAACTCAACACGTAAATGTGAAAAACGTAAACGCAAGTGACACTAATTGAATGGATCTGTGAAAGGAAATATCTCTGTGACACTGATTTGACATAATCTTGGTATGAGGCCAGAGGTATAATGATGATCTGTTCTCTTCTCTTGCAGTTTGCCAACAACAACAACTACATGAACATGGCAGATGTCGCTGGCGGTGGTGATGTAAGTATCCCTTCTCCACTTTCCTCAACTATCCCTTCACGTTCTGATCTCTTCTCCACGTTCTGATCTCTTCTCCACGTTCTGATCTCTTCTCCACGTTCTGATCTCTTCTCCACGTTCTGATCTCTTCTCTACGTTCTGATCCCTTCTCCATGTTCTGATCTCTTCTCCACGTTCTGATCTCTTCTCCACGTTCTGATCTCTTCTCCATGTTCTGATCTCTTCTCCACGTTCTGATCTCTTCTCCACGTTCTGATCTCTTCTCCACGTTCTGATCTCTTCTCCATGTTCTGATCTCTTCTCCATGTTCTGATCTCTTCTCCATGTTCTGATCTCTTCTCCATGTTCTGATCTCTTCTCCATGTTCTGATCTCTTCTCCACGTTCTGATCTCTTCTCCATGTTCTGATCTCTTCTCCATGTTCTGATCTCTTCTCCATGTTCTGATCTCTTCTCCATGTGCTGATCTCTTCTCCACGTTCTGATCTCTTCTCCACGTTCTGATCTCTTCTCTACGTTCTGATCTCTTCTCCATGTTCTGATCTCTTCTCCACGTTCTGATCTCTTCTCCATGTTCTGATCTCTTCTCCATGTTCTGATCTCTTCTCCATGTTCTGATCTCTTCTCCATGTTCTGATCCCTTCTCCACGTTCTGCTCCCTTCTCCATGTTCTGATCCCTTCTCTACGTTCTGATCCCTTCTCCATGTTCTGATCCCTTCTCTACGTTCTGCTCCCTTCTCCACGTTCTGATCTCTTCTCCATGTTCTGATCTCTTCTCCATGTTCTGCTCCCTTCTCCATGTTCTGATCTCTTCTCCACGTTCTGATCCCTTCTCCATGTTCTGATCCCTTCTCCATGTTCTGCTCCCTTCTCCACGTTCTGATCTCTTCTCCACGTTCTGATCTCTTCTCCATGTTCTGCTCCCTTCAAGTTCTGATCTCTTCTCCATGTTCTGATCCCTTCTCCACGTTCTGCTCCCTTCTCCATGTTCTGATCCCTTCTCTACGTTCTGATCCCTTCTCCATGTTCTGATCCCTTCTCTAAGTTCTGCTCCCTTCTCCATGTTCTGCTCCCTTCTCCACGTTCTGCTCCCTTCTCCATGTTCTGATCCCTTCTCTACGTTCTGATCCCTTCTCCATGTTCTGATCCATTCTCTACGTTCTGATCCCTTCTCCACATTCTGCTCCCTTCTCCATGTTCTGATCCCTTCTCCACGCTCTGCTCCCTTCTCCAAGTTCTGATCTCTTCTCTACGTTCTGATCCCTTCTCCATGTTCTGATCCCTTCTCCACGTTCTGCTCCCTTCTCTACGTTCTGATCCCTTCTCCATGTTCTGATCCCTTCTCTACATTCTGATCCCTTCTCCATGTTCTGATCCCTTCTCTACGTACTGATCATGTCAAGGCCAACATTGGAGATGTAGGGAAGTCAATGAATCAGATGTCAAAGATAACAACTACTATTTGTCCGACAGTGGACCGGCAGACAAGCTATAGTAAATTATAGACTACAATTGTTTTTAACATTGAGTAAGGCTTTGTTGTATTGCTGTTTAATAGCTTCATACTGAAGCAAGACCCTGCATAGATTGATAGTAAGATTAGTCAAGTTCTGAAAGCCTTGTGATGTGTCTAGCTTGACAGGACTCAGCAAGCCAAGCCAAGGTGAGGTGTCAGAAAGTTAGGGATGTAAACACCTGTTTTCCCTCGTGTTCCAAGACATGATCAAGGAGCCTGAGGAGAAACACGCGCCATCACTCACAAAACCACTCTCTGTCTTGCCTGGCAGTTCCAATGCCTTGAACATCATGTGGCATGACTTTAGAAGTGTCTGAATGATCTGTGTATGTTATGGTAAGGACACATAGAGTAGGTTTGGGACTACTTCTGATGAGCTGCCGAACTCACATTTCATGTCCCTCTGAGCGTTGGTGACTGAGGATTCAACAGTGTGCTAAATATACCAGTGTAGTCGACCTCCACCCTCTCTCCTGCCCTGTCATTAGGGAGAAGTGCACCAAAAATAGCCATCATCCATCCACAATAGTTCAAAACAGAGCAATCTCATACTGTTTAGTGTACCAGGGTGCTGTCTAAAGAGAGACTGATCTAGCCTGCTCTCTCAACCATGTACCAAGCAACCACAGTATTGCCATAGAGAAGATGAAAACAGATACCTTTGTAATGTTACACATCACATCTTTCTCCATGGTTGAGAAAGCTATTGTTTCTTTAGCTCAATGGTGATGCTACTCAGTCATGCAGATACAGTACAGCCGGGACTGCACAGACTGACGCAACTACAAAGCTTTCATAGAGTCTTATAGGGAGATGTTTCATTTGCCAACAAATTTGCTAAAACTTAGTGCATCCATCCTCCATGTCCAGGGGCTGCTGAGGCCAAAGAAATATAATTACTAGAACCGGCATCCCCATGCAACTAAATGTTGCATCCCCATGCAACTCAATGTTGCCATGGTCAAAGGGGCTTTTTTTTTTTACCCAATCTAGTTACTCTACTTCTATGGCTGGGGCCCTCTGTGGTGAGGCGAGTGGAGGCCACACCATCACAAGCTGTTCAGAGATCATTCAGCCCAAGCTGTGAAAGCCCAGTGTGGCTGGACTGGCTGGGTGGGGGCTGGTGGTAGGGGGAAGACAGGAGAGTTGATAGAACAGCCAAGCAGCTCATTTGCATTTGATCAAAAGGAGCAACTGTTTCCAGTGTTACGGTGCAGATGGTATTGTACTTCAGCCCACATTTTGTGTGTGTGCGTGCGTGTGCGTGCGTGCGTGTAGAGAGCGACATAGAAAAATATGTCTGAGTGTAACCACAGACAGAGCACAGATTATTAAGAATTGGAGTGTGTGAAGTATTGTTTCTTGTAACCTGAACTGGGGGGAAATTTAAGTGACTTTCCTCTTTGAATTGTGTAATTTCACACTAAAATGAGATTTCTCTCTACTGTAACACTGTATTAATCAAGTTAATGTGACAGGCCTTGGCTCTGGGTGCACTGGGAGGGAAAGCTTCTGTACCAGCACCAGCCAAAATGGATCTGGCTCCATGATGAATGAGTGACTTTAACAGCAGCTAAATATATACAACTGCATTCTGCATAGACAATTGAGGCTAATGGTAATTGTAAAAAAAAACATCAAGTTCTCTTGCAACTGTATAATGCAGAACACTGAGTCATCTCTACACAAACACTACTGGCTATTTACTCACTGGTATACTAAAACTCAGAGAACATCTTTAAATTAGCCAATATGCTTATTCAAATAGATTAAACAATATTAGATACTTAGATGACTAGTGTATCAAAATAAACCAATATGCTTATTCAATAGATAAAATAATGTTGGATATGTAGATGGCTGGTGTATCAAAATCAACCAAAACGTCATATGTAACAGATAAAACAACATTGGATTTTTACTGTAGATGGCTGGTGTGTTATTATTCTGCACTTACAGAATGAGATAAGATGACCTTGGTGTGCTCCTGTTAAAACACCCATCCTAACAGGGCGGCTTGACTGCTCTCCTTAGAGAGTATGATACTGTACACCGGGATTCAATTCCACTCAGCGGTGGGTATCACTTCTCCCTTCCAATCAAATTAGACAGGAGTAATGATCTATGTAGAAATGGATTCGAGATGGTTACAAATTTGAAATGTTGATTACGGGCCCACTGTGATGTTATCATTTGAGTATCTTTATGCTCCTCTGCCTCTCTAGATGTTGGAAACTGGAGTCTCAATCCTGGCTCTATTGATCCCGGGGCCTATTATATTCAGTAATTGCATGGCTCTGCCTTTAACAAGTCTTGGTTATTGCATCAGTGAATTGGATTACAGAAGTTTATTGAAAGGCTGGAGATATTGCCTCAAAAGCTTTTTCTTGCTCCTGTCTTCGATATTGGGAGTGAGAACACCATACATGTTCTAGATAGAAGGAATATGAGATAGATTGGAGTCCTCGATGGTTCACAGAAACACATCAGATCATTAGCACCATGAATCGTCTCATGCTTTTCCTGAATATTTCCATAATCCTTGCCTTGTTAGCTCCAATAGTCAACACTTTAGCAGTGAGCCAATGTGTTTGTCATAAACCTGATGGCCTTTTCACCATGCACGTAATGCTGCCTGTGTATTAACACATTACATCATACAACACTGGGGCTCTGTGGCTGCTTGGGAGATTCCCTATACATCTGCCCACAGATGCTGGATTGATCTGGTCTGGCCTCAGCTCCCTCTTACAAGCCCTGCTCTTCCCCCTATGCCATCGGACCCTCCACCTGCCCATGGAAAGACCCGTCACACATGCACGCACACATAACACAAACAACATGCACACACACACAGTGACTGACATGGACACACACACACACACACACACACACACACACACACACACACACACACACACACACACACACACACACACACACACACACACACACACACACACACACACACACACACACACACAAACATGAAGCCAGCATCTGGTTCGCTTGGCACTTGGCTGTGCTGAGCTTTCATAACAATTTAAATGGATAACCAGGCTGCTGATCAAGGAAGTGGATTGTGCGTCTCTTAATCTGAGATCAGAGCCCCTCTAAACTGCTCCTGGTGCAGAATTAGCCAGGCTTTATGTGAAGTGACACCAGGCAGTAATGCTGCAATGCTGTAACAGTGTGTTACTCTCTGGGCTCCACCAGCCATCCAGCCAGGCAGACAGGCACTTCTAGTCTGGCACCTCTCCCCCTCAGAGGAATTTTTAAATTTCACCTTTATGTAACCAGGTAGGCTAGTTGAGAACAAGTTCTCATTTGCAACTGCGACCTGGCCAAGATAAAGCAAAGCAGTTCGACACATACAACAACACAGAGTTACACATGGAATAAACAAACATACAATCAATAATACAGTAGAAAAATCTATATACAGCTTGTGCAAATGAGGTAGGATAAGAGAGGTAAGGCAATAAATAGGCCGTGGTGGTGAAGTAATTACAATTAGCAATTAAACACTGGAATGGTAGAATGTGCAGAAGATGAATGTGCAAGTAGAGATACTGGGGTGCAAAGGAGCAAGATAAGTAAATAAATACAGTATGGGGATGAGGTAGATTGGATGGGTTATTTACAGATGAGCTATGGACAGGTGCAGTGATCTGTGAGCTGCTCTGACAGCTGGTGCTTAAAGCTAGTGAGGGAGGTAAGAGTCTCCAGCTTTAGAGATTTTTTCATTGGCAGCAGAGAACTGGAAGGAGAGGCAGGCAAAGGAAGAATTGGCTTTGGGGGTGACCAGTGAGATATACCTGCTGGAGCGCGTGCTGTGGGTGGGTGCTGCTATGGTGACCAGTGAGCTGAGATAAGGCGTGGCTTTACCTAGCAGAGACTTGTAGTTGACCTGAAGCCAGTGGGTTTGGCGAATGAGTATGAAGCGAGGGCCAGCAAACGAGAGCGTACAGGTCGCAGTGGTGGGTAGTATATGGGGCTTTGGTGACAAAACAGATGGCACTGTGATAGACTGCATCCAATTTGTTGAGTAGAGTGTTGGAGGCTATTTTGTAAATGACATCGCCGAAGTGTGTGTGCATAGTCAGTTTTACGAGGGTATGTTTGGCAGCATGAGTGAAGGATGTTTTGTTGCGGAATAGGAAGCCGATTCTAGATTTCATTTTGGATTGGAGATGTTTAATGTGAGTCTGGAAGGAGAGTTTACAGTCTTAGCAGACACCTAGGTATTTGTAGTTGTCCACATATTCTAAGTCTGAACTGTCCAGAGTAGAGGTCGACCGATTATGATTTTTCAACGCCGATACCGATTATTGGAGGACCAAAAAAGCCGATGCCGATTAATCGGGCGATTTTTATTTATTTATTTGTAATAATGGCAATTACAACAATACTGAACACTTATTGCAACAATACTGAACACTTATTTTAACTTAATATAATACATCAATAAAATCTATTTAGCCTCAAGTAAATAATGAAACGTTCAATTTGGTTTAAATAATGCAAAAACAAAGTGTTGGAGAAGAAAGTAAAAGTGCAATATGTGCTATGTAAGAAAGCTAACGTTTCAGTTCCTTGCTCAGAACATGAGAACATATGAAAGCTCGGTGGTTCCTTTTAAAATGAGTCTTCAATATTCCCAGGTAAGAAGTTTTAGGTTGTAGTTATTATAGGAATTATAGGACTATTTCCCTCTATACCATTTGTATTTCATTAACCTTTGACTATTGGATGTTCTTATAGGCACTTTAGTATTGCCAGTGTAACAGTATAGCTTCCGTCCCTCTCCTCGCTCCTCCCTAGGCTCGAACCAGCAACACAACGACAACAGCCACCATCGAAGCAGTGTTACCCATGCAGAGCAATGGGAACAACTACTAGAAGGCTCAGAGCGAGTGACGTTTGAAACGCTATTAGCGCGAGCTAACTAGCTAGACATTTCAGTTCGGTTACACCAGCCTCATCTCGGGAGTTGATAGGCTTCAAGTCATAAACAGCGCAATGCTTGACGCACAACGACGAGCTGCTGGCAAAACGCACGAAAGTGCTGTTTGAATGAATGTTTACACGCCTGCTTCTGCCTACCACCTCTCAGTCAGATACTTAGATACTTGTATGCTTGTATGCTCAGTCAGATTATATGCAACGCAGGACACACTAGATAATATCTAGTAATATCGTCAACCATGTGTAGTTAACTAGTGATTTATGATTGATAGTTTTTTCTAAGATAAGTTTAATGCTAGCTAGCAACTTACCTTGGCTTACTGCATTCGCGTAACAGGCAGTCTGCTTGTGGAGTGTAACGAGAGAGAGGCAGGTTGTTATTGCTTTGGACTAGTTAACTGTAATGTTGCAAGATTGGATCCCCCGAGGTGACACGGTGAAAATCTGTTGTTCTGCCCCTGAATGAGGCAGTTAACCCACCGTTCCTAGGCCATCATTGAAAATAAGAATGTGTTCTTAACTGACTTGCCTAGTTAACCAATTATGCATTAGGGGGCGCTATTGACATTTTTGGATGAAAAACGTTCCCGTTTTAAACAAGATATTTTGTCACGAAAAGATGCTCGACTATGCATATAATTAACAGCTTTGGAAATAAAACACTCTGATGTTTCCAAAACTGCAAAGATATTGTCTGTGAGTGCCACAGAACTGATGTTACAGACGAAACCCAGATAAAAATCCAACCAGGAAGTGCCGCATTTTTTGAAACCGCCTCATGTCAATCACTCCTTATATGGCTGTGAATGAGCTACGGATGAGCTTACATTTTCCACGTATTCCCCAAGGTGTCTACAACATCGTGCTGTCTTTTTACGCATTTCCATTGAAGAATAGCCGTAAGGGACCATATATAGCAAGTGGTCACATGGTGTCTCCCGCAGAAAATCTTGCCTAAAATACTGAGGTAGCCATTTTTCCAATCGCTTCTTATGAGAAACCAATTGCCTCGACGGATATATTATCGAATATATATGTTAAAAACACCTTGAGGATGGATCCTAAACAACGTTTGCCGTTTTTCTGTCGATATTATGGAGTTAATTTTGAAGTTTGGCGTTGTAGTGGTAGCATTTTCCGGTCGATTTCTCAGCCAAGCATGATGAACAAACGGGAGCTATTTCGCCTACAAAAATAATATTTTTGGAAAAAAGGAACATTTGCTATCTAACTGTGAGTCTCCTGAGTGAAAGCATCCAAAGTTCTTCAAAGGTAAATGATTTAATTTGGTTGCTTTTCTTATTTTCGTGAAAATGTTGCCTGCTGCCAGCAGAGCCTAGCATAGCATTATGCCATGATAAACGTACACAAATGCTTGTCTAGCGTTGGCTGTAACGCATATTTTGAAAAACTGAGATGACAGTGTTAACAAAAGGCTAAGCTTGTGTTTTAATATATTTAATTCAATTAATTAATTAATTAATTAATCTAGGGGTATTTATGTCCGCTGCATTATGCTAATTCGTTTGAGGCTATGATTACGATCCGGGATTGCTCATTGCAAGAAAAGTCTAAAAAAAATATATAAAAAAATACAGATGTCCGATTGTTATGAAAACTTGAAATCGGCCCAAATTAACTGGCCATTCTGATTAATCGGTCGACCTCTAGACCAGAGTAGTGATGCTGGACGGGCGGGCAGGTGTGGGCAGCGATCGGTTGAAGAGCATGCATTTAGTTTTACTTGCATTTAAGAGCATTTGGAGGCCACGGAAGGAGAGTTGTATGGCATTGAAGCTAATCTGGAGGTTAGTTAACACAGTGTCCAAAGAAGGGCCAGTATACATAATGGTGTCGTCTGCGTAGAGGTGGATCATTGAATCACCAGCAGCAAGAGCGACATCATTGATGTATACAGAGAAGAGAGTCGGCCCGAGAATTTAACCCTGTGGCACCCCCATAGAGACTGCCAGAGGTCCGGAAAACAGGCCCTTCGATTTGACACACTGAACTCTATCTGAGAAGAAGTTGGTGAACCAGGTGAGGATATCATTTGAGAAACCAAGGCGTTTTAGTCTGCCAATAAGAATGTTGTGATTGACTGAGTCAAAAGCCTTAGCCAGGTCGATGAATACGGCTGCACAGTAATGTCTCTTATCGATGGAGGTTATGATATTGTTTAGGACCTTGAGCGAGACTGAGGTGCACCCATGACCAGCTCTGAAACCAGATTGCATAGCGGAGAAGGTACGGTGGGATTCGAAACGGTTGGTAATCTGTTTGTTAACTTGGCTTTTGAAGACCTTAGAAAGGCAGGGTAGAATAGATTTAGGTTTGTAGCAGTTTGGGTCTGGAGTGTCTCCCCCTTTGAAGAGGGGGATGACCGCAGCAGCTTTCCAATCTATGGGAATCTCAGACGATATGAAAGAGAGGTTGAACAGGCTAGTAATAGGGGTGCAACAATTTTGGCAGATAATTTTAGAAAGAGAGGGTCCAGATTGTCGAGCCCGGCTGATTTATAGGGGTCCAGATTTTGCAGCTCTTTCAGAACATCAGCTGTCTGGATTTCGGTGAAGGAGAAGTGGGGGAGATTTGGGCGAGGTGCTGTGGGGAGCGTAGGGCTGTTGACCGGGGTAGGAGTAGCCAGGTGGAAAGCATGGCCAGCCATAGAAAAATGCTTATTGAAATTCTCAATTATAGTGGATTTATCTGTGGTAACAGTGTTTCCTAGCCTCAGTGCAGTGGGCAGCTGGGAGGAGGTGCTCTTATTCTCCATGGACTTTACAGTGTCCCAGAACTTTTTTGAGCTACAGGATGCAAATTTTGAGCTACAGGATGCAAATTTCTGTTTGAAAAAGCTAGCCTTAGCTTTCTTAACTGCCTGCGTATATTTGTTCCCAACTTCCCTTGAAAGTTGCATATCACGGGGGCTGTTCGATGCTAATGCAGAACGTCACAGGATGTTTTTGTGCTGGTCCAGGGCAGTCAGGTCTTGAGAGTCAGGTCTTGAGGGCTATATCTGTTCCTGGTTCTACATTTTTTGAATGGGGCATGCTTATTTAAGATTGTGAGGAACACACTTTTAAAGAATAACCAGGCATCCTCTATTGACAGGATGAGGTCAATATCCTTCCAGGATACCCGGGCCAGGTCGATTAGAAAGACCTGCTCGCTGAAGTGTTTTAGGGAGCGTTTGACAGTGATGAGGGGTGGTCGTTTGACCGCAGACCCCTTACGGATGCAGGCAATGAGGCAGTGATCGCTGAGATCTTGGTTGAAAACAGCAGAGGTGTATTTGGAGGGCAAGTTGGTTAGGATGATATCTATGAGGGTGCCCATGTTTACGGATTTGGGGTTGTACCTGGTGGGTTCATTGATCATTTGTGTGAGATTGAGGGCATCAAGCTTAGATTGTAGGATGGCTGGATTGTTAAGCATGTCACAGTTTAGGTCACCTAGCAGCACGAGCTCTGAGGATAGATGGAGGGCAATCAATTCACATATTATGTCCAGGGCACAGTTCGGGCAGAGGGTGGTCTATAAGCAAGCGGCAACAGTGTGAGACTTGTTTCTGGAAAGATGAATTTTTAAAAGTGGAAGCTCGAATTGTTTGGGTACAGACCTGGATAGTAAGACAGAACTCGGCAGGCTATCTCTGCAGTAGATTGTAACACCACCCCCTTTGGCAGTTCTATCTTGTCGGAAAATGTTATAGTTAGGGATGGAAATTTCATGGTTTTTGGTGGTTTTCCTAAGCCATGATTCAGACACGGCTAAGACATCTGGGTTAGCAGAGTGCTAAAGCAGTGAATAAAGCAAACTTAGGGAGTAGGCTTCTAATGTTAACATGCATGAAACCAAGGCTTTTACGGTTACAGAAGTCAGCAAATGAGAGCACCTGGGGAGTAGGTGTGGGGCTAGGCACTGCAGGTCCTGCATTAACCTCTACATCACCAGAGGAACAAAGGAGAAGTAGGATAATGGTACGGCTAAAGGCTATAAGAATAGAGGCCTGCGCTGCACTGACAGCTGACACACTCCCTCCGTACCCCAGATGAGCCTTAGCTAACTTCATGTCTCAATTTTCAAGTTTGTCCCAACTTGTGCAGATGTTAATTTGGATCATCATTAAGGACGGGAGACGAGGAACACAACCACAGTCTTTGATAGCGATCTCACTTCCTCTCTCTCTCCCTCCCTTCCTCCTTCCCTCCCTCCGTTACACTATTTAGCAGAAACTAGGAAAAAAGCATTCCTCTATTCCTGCCAGGGGCAGGTCTGTTTATCTGAAAGGTCACAGTCACATTTGCTCTGTTTTACTATAAAAATGGAACTCACCTTTGCTCACCTTCATCTAAGGGAAGGCTGTCTCAAACCTCATTGTGCTTGCCACTATAATTCAGGCCACAATGCATCAGCCTACGGTCCAACATCCCTATCCAGCTCTGTTCACTGTCCTGGTTTAGCTTCTTCCACACAGATCTTGGCAAGTTGTACCCATATGAAAAGGTCAGAGAGTAATACAAATGAATGTAATGGTGATGTCCTTTTTTCCTCCCCTAAAGTATCCTTCTGAGGCCTGTGAAACCAGCCAAACAAACAGAGGCCCTTTTTACTGCACATCATTCTTCTCTAATGACTGGTTCAGATTGGTAATGAAGCCTGTGATGATGATGTTCTCTCCTGATCACTGCCATATGGCCCTGGCTGTAGCTCTACACCGTTGAGTCATGACAGTTCCCTTTTTACACTATTTATGTTTTAAACACTTTGTGTTTTCATTGTTAGGCATGGAGACAAAACAGGTTCCAGTGTTTTTTCAGTGACGTTAACATGAAATAAGATGGCAGTAGTAGAGTAGAGCACAGTAAATGGTTTGTTTAAAGCTTTCTGTAATGTATCCTGCTCTCCTCTACACTCTTAGAAAAAATATAAATCTCGAACCGTAAATGGTTCTTTGGCTGTTCCTATAGGAGAACTCTTTGAAGAACCCCTTTTGAAAAAAAGGGTTCCAAAATGGTTCCTTGGCTGTCTCCATAGGAGAACCCATTTTGAATCCAGGTAAAACTCTTTTGGGTTCTATGTAGGACCTTTTCCACAAAGGGTTCTACATGGAACCCAAAAGGGTTCTATGTGGAACCAAAAAGGGTTATCCTATGGGGACAGCCAAAGAACCCTTTTGGAACCCTTTTTTCTAAGACAGTATAAAAGTGTCCGTTTGCTTCCCAACTGAAACAGTTCATGCATATATTATGATGACATTTTGTGACATTTTTGTTCGTTTTGGCCTTCGGCAAGAGTTTTTTCGTCTGTTCATGCACACAATATTTTTTCTCAAGGCAAGCTGAATCTGTGCCCCTTCGTCTGTAATTGGTCAACAGTAGGGATTGTTCAAGGACATGTTTGTTGTCATTCAACGATAGACGACTCGTTTTCATGTACATTTTTTCACTTGAGAAATACTAAACCCAACATCCTAGTTAGACGTAAAATTGTGCGACGAAGATCTCATTGGCAAAAACATCCAAATGAATGACCAATTTTGTTGTTGTTGTTACCTTAGATTAGTCTTTCATTTTGAGGAATTATATACTGGCTACAGCGTCTCAACTAGTAATAATGGTAATGGTCAAAATTTTCAAGTGAAGGTCTTTTCAAGCGAAGGTCGAAGGTATGCGAGCACACTAGTTTGGTGCGCCTAGCCGAGTCCGGCTAGGCACCCTCCAAACCGAAGCATGAGGAAGCCTTAAGCCTGAGTCCAGAGCTGTGATGAACATGCAGTGGCTCCTTCAGAAAGGATAACTGCTTGAACTGCAGTGAAACAAGCATCAGAAAGTTTAAAAGTGGTCTGAAACTAGGGGAACAGGAAAATACAACTCTATTAGCTGTCTCTATCGCTGGAATTCATCAGAGACAGCTGCCCTGAGTAGGCATTGAATTAGTTTCAAGTGTCTGTGTGCCAAAGCAAGCAACAGAAATATTACTACTCTCTAATCAAGGACTAGGCTGGCATATTCCCTCTGCTGCCACTGCCTTGGGTTTTTTCATTGCCTGTTCTAGAAAAAGAGAGAGAGAAAGAGAGAGAGAGAGGCTGATGGACTTCTGTTCCAGCCTCCCCTCTAAGCTTGCCCTGGTAAAAAGTGTATTAACACTGATATCAACACACTAACCTAAAGCTAACAGAAATATGTTTTTCAACTCGATTTAAGACCTTTGATATTGAGGAAAGAGTATCTTGACTGCCATGCTAGTAGTGGCTGTATCCAATTGTGGCGCGTCCTATATGCATGTGGTCATTGTGGGTCGCTATGTGAATATGTTGGCCTTTTACAGAGTGGCTTAAGGAATGTACCAATGAAGACAAGAGTAGGTGAGCAGAGCAGTCGGTACCATCTCCAAGAATCCAAATAAGCTAATTAAGTGTGACCAAAAGCTTGAATTCCGCAGGCAGAGGGATTAGACTGTTTGATGAGCAGATTTAAGGGTTCAACCAAGGGGAACAATGAGAAACCCTTCTGGCCAAGCGTAATATTTCTCAGAACATTTTCTTTAAACCCATGTTTCTGTGACGTGTATTTTCTTTGCACTTCAGACCCAAGATCTTCCATCCCTGAGATTAAAGGGCTTTTATCATGTATCCGGTCCTCTCTCATGATTTCTTCACTTTTTTATAGTTGCTTCTTTTTCTCTCTTCCCTCCTTACTTTGCTCAGAGTGAACTTTAATGGGTTTTAAGAAATGTTACATCTCTGTGTGGTTACAGACAAGTGTTAGTACCACTCCACCGAACTTCTCCTCCTTTAAACAATACATCCCTGAAAGGAAGGCTTCATGAAGGTATGAGAGATAAGAATGATTCCAACTCGGATTGAAACGTTGTCTGTTCTGTGCGTCTGATTAAATCCCCATGGGAGCATAGGAGAGTTGCAGATATTCCTTTTTTCCTTTGATTATAATTCATGGACATTTTTGTAGGGGTTGACACATTTTTCAAAAGGAAAAATCTACTCTGAAATTTTGAAGTGGAAATTACAAACTTCAGAATAATTTTTACACCTCAAATACACTACACATTTAACATTTCCTGCATTGCAGGAAAGTTCTCTGTAACATGATCATTGGGATCATTCCAGAGTTGTGTATTCTTTCTTTGATACGTTCTTCTGGCCTGCACCTGATGAATTGGATGTGCCTATTTTTCTATTATTTCCATGAATTATAATTCACATAATAATTCACATTTCCTGTTGCTGCAGGATTATTTTCCTGCTGTAACAAACTGGCTCAAATTAAGATCCTACATCTGCAGATAGTTTTAGCTAAATGTCATTATAAAGTATCTAGGCTTGTAGCGACAGCACACATACACTGATCATAAATTAATACATTGAAGTGACAGTGTGCTTTTCCTTCCTTTTTCTCGCTCAGCCAACTTTCACTACTAGTTTCCTTTACAGTACACATGATCTGTATTTATTCGTAAACATGAATCCAATGATATGACTATGTTCTTCCCTCTCCCTATCTGCTCTCTAGACATTCCACACCCCCAGCCTAGGAGATGAGGAGTTTGAGATCCCTCCCATCACCCCTCCTCCAGAGACAGAGTCTGGCCTGGGCCTATCGGATGTGGACTCCCCCTTCCCAGGGCACCCGCTCCAGCACAGGGGACCCTTCACCCCCCAGTTCCCCCCTCAGAGCCTGGAGCTGCCCTCCATCACCATCTCACGCAACCTCATGGACCAGGAGGGGCTCTCCAGCATCAACGGCCTGCCATTGGTGAGTACTAGACTGGACCAACACTTAGGGTTGAGGGGTTTAATAGATACTACAGTCACATGCATAGGCTCTTCAATAATTATAGGGCTAGGGCGGGTATAAGGTGTCAATCTGATGAATTTGTTCATGCACAGAGAAAATAGAGTACCAGGCACCAACACTTGGGTACAGGATCAAGGTGATGTCATATAAACATATAAATAAAAAAGGTCAGGAGAGCCCATGTGACCATTACAGTATGATCTGAGTACCTGGAGAATACCCTTACCCTTTATTAGGCCATAGAGTAACCTTCACTGCACTCAGTGCACACCTCCAGTTGTTACTGCATCTGGCACAGCATCTGGCCCGTTTATAAAGCTGGAGGATGGAATAGTATCACAATGCTAGCTAGACAATGGTCGCAGTATGTAAATACTGAATTCTGTTTGGGTTTATAAAGGAAAAACAAAGCCTACCAAAATAACTCTCTTTGTAATAGGAAAAGATATGAATGGATCATGGGCATGATGGCACAATGTATTTTTTCCCCCACAGGGAGTGGTGAAAGTGAGTCCCCAAAAAGTGCCACTGTTTCATGGGTCCGTATGTTGGTTCCAGAAACCCTGTTCTGTAGATGCTGATGAATCATTCTGTTCTGTCCTGTCCCCTCCACTGTCACATGATGTGTTTCCATGCCTTTATCTACATGTTGTTATGTTCAGAGCCTGAATGCACTCAGTCAACTAACAGACAGAGCTTTGTTTCAGAGTTCAGAATCCCAGGTTTTGTATTTGGTTAAATAACACGATGCTACTAGAATTAACCTTTCGGTGTGAGTACTTAGAAAGGGAGTCAATGAATGGATATCCAGCTTAGCCTTCCTGTCCATTGGTGTGGATGAGAAAATGTGGAATGGTTCCGGAACCCAGTAATCACTTTCTTTATGTTGATAGAGTTCTATGTTATAGATTTTTTTGAGGAGGAAACGTGGAGAGGTCACTTGCTGAGAGATGATGATATTGATGCTGTGTTTTTTGGGGCTGAACTGCAAAAAATCATCACATTGAACAAATGTGATAGTTCATGATAGTTTTAGCCATATTATGCATGTAAAAATGTATTTCAGACCACCCACTTTTAAACCAGACACATATGGTGAATCGCATATGATATTACAGAATATGTATTTACATTCCGATATGGGCAGGCACTAGCATATTTTATTGCCTTTTTTCCTCCCTTCCATGCTGCTGGCATGTAAAATAATTGCAGCTTTTAAAATATCTGTGCTGCATAAGCGAGCCCCGGAAGGCTTTTGCCTAAAGAATTTTCATTTCATGGTCAGTTAAGCTTTTTTACATCTGGAGAAGAAACGGAACCTTGACACAATTACAGTCCTGACTGTTCTCACGACTTGGTGGAGGATTAGATTTGATTCTCCAACATTATTCCTCTTTAACACCATTTGCATGGCTCATGTCTCTGATTGTAAGGAGACTCTATTAAAACTACAGGGAAAGAATGTGCGGTTTCTGCTCCTTTGCCTCGTGGCATTGTCACTGGGAGTCTGTTGCACACTGCTCTGCTCCTTTATCACTCAGCAAACATTGTACCACAGACAGAAAGGCAGAAAGGCTTACCGACCGTGAACTCCATTATATTCTGGATATGGGATTGATCCCCAAAAGTCCTGAACACAGAGACAATGCAGGGAAATGACATTGATCTATGCCATTGTCTTTGGTTTGAGATTTGAAAAGGGTTGCGGGAAGTAACTATTTTAATGAACTATATAGTGTTTATAAAAGTGTTATTACATTTTAGGTTCATTTTGTCAGTGGAATGACATTGGGGGACAACATTATGTACACTACACTGTTGTGTATCTCTTATTTGAAACGTTTGCAAGGACATATAAATAAACCATGCAAATAAACCATAGTAAGTACGTTTCCCAACCAGCCACAGTTTTCATATTCCCCAAATAGTTTTCTCTGTTCTCTTAGCTCTGTGGCAGTGGGTAATTCGTAACTGTGATAGCCTCTCTCTACACCACCATGACAGAAAAAACAAACCAATGGGTGTACAATGTACCTGTACCATTTTCAAATCCCCCTCCATGTAGTTGCTCTGCCAAGTGTTCCATTAATTCCATTCCCCTAATGCTCCATGTATGTCTAGCAAATTGGCCACAAATGCAATGGTTCTACAAAGAGAAGTACATTTCTGTGGGCTGCAGACAGTCAGAAACGGCTGGCAGAAAGCAAGTCATTATTTATTTAATCTGCTCTCCTAACAAGCTTCTGACTGTTATTTGTGTCTCGCTGCATGTGTCCTCCTGATTTGTGATTTGTTCTCTGTCAATAGTGCCAAATACTATTGGAAGTGGAACTGGTATCTATTTATTTAGAGTTCCCTTCATTCTTGCTTTCGTTTTCTCTCTTGTTCTCTCTCTCTCTCTCTCTCTCTTGTTCTCTCTCTCTCTCTCTCTCTCTCTCTCTCTCTCTCTCTCTCTCTCTCTCTCTCTCTCTCTCTCTCTCTCTCTCTCTCTCTCTAATGCACTGCACAGACCTCTGGGTGCTATTTCAGAAAATCTCCCTGTCTTCTCTACTGTATCTTTGCACAGAATTAGACTTTTCCTGTGTTTCCTCCCTTGTAAGAAAGTAAAAGCATGGGTGGATATGGCTGTCTATAAAAGGTCTCTTCTATGTGTCATATCTTCATAATTGGGTTAGAAATAGCCCAAATATCCCACTTGAGTAGAAATGAATATGGAGTAAAATGTATCTTTCTAGGTTTGTTGCCCAAAATTGATGCAGAGATGCATGTTTATTGTATTTACATGAATACATACGGACTATTTGCCAAAATCTAGTCAGTAGGAATCTAATCTGCATCATTTGCGCTACGTTCACCCTAATGACTTATTACAAACACACATTTAGCCAGCTAGACTAGTACATTCATCCACAGTTGTTTTCCTCTATAGCCAACACCCAGCAATGCCATGCAATTGGGTCTGACCTGGGGATTTGTAGCTGACTGTATGTACAGTACGGTTAATTACACCCTGATAATGTACAGATAGTCTATGAATGTAATCCCCTAGATTCTGACCCGTCACAAACCACTGTGTCTTGAATAAAATGGAAAATATGACCAGTGTTGCAGAAATGTTATTTTTTTACACTCTCTTATCTTCCTTCCAAGCTGAGTAGCACTGACATCAGTTGTACATCCATTTCAGAGAGTGGATTTTTTTTGTCATTGTTTTCTTCGTCCTGTTTCTTTTCTCTTTTTACTTTCAGCCAGACAGATGTTGTGACATATTGGGTCAGTCAGAAGTGAAAGATATTCATGCAGGCATGCAATCCTTGTAATGAAGTCTCAACCTGACCTTCTGTGTGATTGATTCTGTAATTTAGTTTTCTCATGCAGCCAGCGCTTGAAATGAAATGATATCATGTTGAACAACTTTTAAATACCCACAGTGCACCGGGAGAAATGGGGGAAGGAAGGGTTTTGGGACGGGGGACATTCATTGTGGGAGAAGGGGATTTGTAACCCTTCATTGTCAGATAAAATGGGGTTGTGGAAGGGAAGAATTTGTTTTTGGGCTTGGAGGTTGGATGGAGAGGGGTTAGTCAGTGGACGGACTGTGACTGTGTATATGCGCAGCAGTATAACGTGAGGTTTGTTAAAGCCAGAGACAGGAGAGAGGAGTCGAAAAAAAAATTATCTTCATGCTATTATAGCCTTTACCAGCATTCTAAATTCCATTTTTCTCATTTGGCTTAAGCACCAAGGTTCTGCGGCCAGGGAGCCGACAAGGGAGGAGTAAGAAAATAAGATGTTCCCGTTTAAAAGCACATGCAGTAAAGGACTATGTGCAGAGGACTGATAAACTATCTTTAATAGGACTGACCTTTCATGCTGGCGAAAGTTACTGGGGGACTCATCCTTATAATTACCATATAGATGATTTTACCCCTCTTCTGCAATGGAACATTTCCAAGAGCCTCTGTCGTTGATTGAATGGAAATTGAACTTGTTAACATTTTTTTTCAGCCTGTTACGGCTCACACAGTGCCACTGGTAATAAATTTCCCACCTCCCCAAATTCTGATTCCAATATCTTCAAGAACAGACCCAAGGCTCTTTTCATTGACATCGCTGCTATTGAGATTTTATCTCTGGTACTTCTGAATGAGTAATGTTGCATTTTCAGTCCAGCTGCTGTGTTTATTAGCCAGTGTGTTGTGGAAGGGTCTCGGCTATTGTTTTGTTTTTTATTGCATCTTATTCATAGTTGTTGGGATGCTTTGGTGCAGAGGAGAGGATAGGATGTGTAGTCAAAGCCAACAACCTTCTATCAAACAAGACAATATGCTTGTGACAGCTTGACAGGTACACATGACTTGCTGTGTATCATTTTGCTGCTGGCTCCTTGAGCTTGAGGTTTTTTAAAAGGCATAGATGTTGAGAGACTGATTGATTGATTGGAGAGTAGATTGCATAGACTCTGGGTTTACTTGTGTTTGATACACATGTCCATGTATACAAACACACACACACACACACACACACACACACACACACACACACACACACACACACACACACACACACACACACACACACACACTAGTTGGATGGAGCCTGATAGGGGAGAGAAGAGAAGGGGTTGGCTTGTCACATCTGGCCACTGTGCATTCGAGATAAGGATTTATTTACAGATTTATGATGACTATCAAGCTATCTTCTTAGATGTCTGCTGTGACTGCAGACAATATCTGCGTCCCAAAGGCACCCTATTCCCTACATAGTGCACTTTGTGCCCTGGTTAAAAGTATACACTATATAAAGAATAGGGTGCCATTTGGGATGCAGACAATATTCCAATTAAAATGCAAATGAGAGGACAGAAGGACATAAATTAACAGACTTGTTGCAGATTCACACATTACAATCACAGCCACTGTAGCTGGAAATGATGATATCCTTTCTCAGGGACTAGTACTATCCAGGGGTGTGTTGATAGTATGGTTAACATAGATGTGTTAATATTAGGCCTAAGCTAGGGTACGTTCGCCTACTCTATAATCACTCACTCCTCTTCAAACTTTGTTTGTACAGCTTTTCTGTTACATACAGCATATATGTTACACACATTTTACATACATGGTCATTTTTTAACACTGTAGTTACATAGCAAATATATAGTTTTTTCATATAGATTACATTAATAACTCACTCTTTTTGGTAAGTAGTTGTGAGTTGTAAAGAGCCGTAGATGTGTTTATAGCCACCAGTCCAGTTTATAATATTATACAACTATAGTCTTTTTAGCAAGCTGGGTTATGTGATATTATTGTAACACTAGTGTAAGCTATTTCACCACAAACCCATTTACAAAAAGGCCAGCTATCACTAAAGCCAGCAAACACAAGATACATTTTGAAAGGCAAACGATCTTTGAATGCTATGACCGTCGCTGTTATGAAGAAAACTCAACATTTGACACAAATGGCAGGATGTGTCATTGCTCTAAGTGATATTGCATCATTGTGATATTGTGTTGAAGTGTTGAAATGTTGTTACAAAGATAGTCATGGCTAAAGAGCTCAGTGTGTTTCATCTGTGATGCTCTCAATGAGCAGAGAGTCACTGCTGGAGGTGACAATGAGACTTACACATCAAGTGGAACGGTTTCAAACTGAAGATATGTAAGTCAACATTACATCGTTATCCCATTGCTCAAGTTTATTTCACCATTTATTCAAAGAGCGAATTGAATGGTTTGCATGTTTGCATCATCAGAAAAATATGTCTATAAATTGTATTATATTCCGTCACTGGTGGAGTATTTCTATGTAAATATTGAATACATATCTGCCTTGTACTGTTTTATGATAAGTAGTAGACATGGCATATGAGAAAGATGGGAGACAAATGGATTGTAAATTCAATATGTTTCTGTTCTGAGAAGGTGTTTGAATATTGTTTTGAAGACAGGGTTCGTACGGTTCTCTCAATAAAGCAAGGTGTGTGGGTATATGATGTGTTGATGTTGGGAGAGATGGAGTTTGTGCTGCTGCTGAATACCAGATGGATGTTACTCAGGGAGAACACACGAACACACACACACACACACACACACACACACACACACACACACCTCCCAAACAAATCACATGTTTGTTGTGTTCGGTTATTTTTCACTATTCCCTGTCAGCTCCGCTGCACCGTTGATCATTCTCCCCTCTGAGAGAATGGCAGGGCATGTAATTCCATCCTCTGTGCAATCAATGCAAACACCTACCTCTTCCTCTCTCTTTACACAAAGAGCTTTTGAAAACCATAATGTTTAATCTGGAAAATATATTAGAAAATGTGAAGATGGTATGATATACCCACAACGGTAAAAAGAGGAAGAAGAATGGCCATGACACGCCAATCGTATCTTTCAGCCAGTTGATTTATAGAGTTGATTATATAGAAATATTTTTCACTCCTTGGCAGTTAAAGTATGATCTATGAAACCTGCCAGCAGATAGCATTTAATTTCGAAACATACTGGAGGAGGTATCGTTTTGTGCCCCCATCTGCCAGCCAGGGGAAATGTATAACCTTCAAAATGTCAGACTTCACAGAAATGTATAGCATTTTTATTTGTTGCATGGGCATTAAATCCAAAATGTCTTTGAGGTAGTCATTGTGCATACACATGTTTTTGTCCTGGCATTTGAGGTTATGTAGCCTAACCATCTCAAGGGTACTAACTCAGTCCATTATACACCAGGGTCTGAGCAGTCAAAGCTGTGCCACAGATTTCCATACAATAGAGTGTTGTGAACCGTATCAATTGAGCAGTGAAGCCATCTATTAATGGCAGATCAAACTGGCGACTCAGGTTTCAAGATAATTCAACAAAGTTGATAATGGGAGAAGTTAAAGACCCAGGGCCATGTGTTATGTTATGTGATGCATTGTGACCATGTGACAGTCTGGAAGAATGTGATGACCAGATTATTTTACTGCTATGCTCTGGTCCAATATCTGTTAGTGCTGTATAGCCAAGTCCCACTTGGTTGTGATGCCAAACAAATGGCTATATAGCACAAACAGATCTGGTACCAGGCTACAGATACAGTACAGTCTCTTAAAAGATGCTGTCATATTTACTGACGTTTCCCTCTTTCTCCTCTGATTCAGAACATGCAGGGCCACCTCCGCCAGTACCCCCCTAACCCCGCCATGGTCATGAGATCCATCATCAGCATGAACAACCCCAATGGTATGATGTCCCGGAACCAGCTGACCACCATCAACCAGTCCCAGCTCAGCGCCCAGCTGGGCCTGAACATGACAGGACCCAAAATCCCCCATACTTCGCCCTCACCACCAACCAGCAAGTCGGCCACGCCCTCACCCTCCAGCTCTATCAACGAGGACGACCAAGACCAGGACAATAGGGTGAGTGAGGAAAACTCCATGAAAGGGCCTTAAATAAAAACACATTTTAAAGAAGGCTACACTAAGACTGTGCTCACTTTAGTGTGAAATAGACCTGATTGAATAGCACAGTGACTGCTTGATATTCATATACATTTGTTGAGGGTGGTTGTGTTAGTAAAGTGTCACATGCACATTTGGGCTCCTGAGTGGCGCAGCATCTCAGTACAAGCGGTGTCACTGCAGTCCCTGGCTTAAATCCAGGCTGCATCACATCCGGCCGTGATTGGGAGTCCCATAGGGCGGCGCACAATTGGCCCAGCGTCGTCCAGGTTTGGCAGGGGTAGGCCGTCATTGTAAATAAGAATTTGTTCTTAACTGACTTGCCTAGTCTAACAAAATAAAATTCCTTTGGCACTACATGTCACCATTGAATTGCATTAATCTGTCTAAACCAGATCACTCTTCTTGTAACAGGTAATGGCGGGAGAGAAGCGCCCAGCACCAGATGCTGGGAAGAAGCCCAAGACCCCCAAGAAGAAGAAGAAGAAGGACCCCAACGAGCCCCAGAAGCCAGTTTCAGCCTATGCCCTGTTCTTCAGAGACACACAGGCTGCCATTAAGGGTCAAAACCCCAACGCCACCTTCGGAGAGGTTTCCAAGATAGTGGCCTCCATGTGGGATGGCTTGGGAGAGGAACAGAAGCAGGTAATCCATCATTATCTGTCAGAACAGTCCTACACTATGACGTTTACACCACTGGGTCTGCATTCACAAAGGCTGTGTTTACACAGGCAGCCCAATTCAGATTTTTTTCTCACTAATTGGTCTTTTGACCAATCTGAAAACGATCTGATGTGATTGGTCAAAAGACCAATTAGTGGAATAAAAAACAAATCTGAATTGGGATACCTGTGTAAATGCAGCCATAGCATCTCAGACTAGGAGTGTTGATATAGAATCAGTGTAGCCTTTTAGATCATACTGAATACGATTATATATGAACAGGACAGGGGAGACTTACCAGATCCTGAATGAGCACTTCTACTCTGAGATGCTTTGTGAATACGGGCCCTTGACTTTTATATCTGATTGAGAAGCAAATGCATGATGATCAGTAATTAACAGTAATTGCTCTAAGGGGATGCATGAAGTCAGATTGTATAATTTCTCCCGCCCCCTCTTTTCCCAATCAATATGTGGAGAGCCACAGAAATAAATCGATGAATATAGACATCAAAAGTAGAAGGCTGTTTAGTCAGTTATATTGTGCTGCCTATGCCTGCAGTTATATGTTGTATCTCTTTACAGAGTGATCCTTTGTTTGTCACCTGTCGTTCACACCTGTCCGTCTTGTCATAACAGGGCTATAAAAGCAAAACAGAGGCTGCTAAAAAGGAATATTTAAAAGCCCTCGCTGCCTACCGCGCCAGCCTGGTTTCAAAGGTGAGACACTGCTTTCACTTTTCAGCCAACAGAAGTGTGAACTGCTGGAAAGAAGCCCAATACCCCTACTTTTATTTCTGACTTTCTGACTGTTATATTTTTGATTTGACTTGATTATTATTGATATTTGTACTGCATTGTTGAGGAGCACTTGCAAGGTAGCATTTCACTGTACCATTTATACATGCAGTATCCTGTGCATGTGACAAATAAACATTGATTTGATTTGAATTTCATTGTGATAAGTAGTAAACTTACAGTTGAAGTCGGAAGTTTACATACACTTAGGTTGGAGTCATTAAAACTCATTTTTCCACCACTCCACAAATTTCTTGTTAACAAACTATAGTTTTGGCAAGTCGGTTAGGACATCTACTTTGTGCATGACACAAGTCATTTTTCCAACAATTGTTTACAGACAGATTATTTAACTTATAATTCACTGTATTACAATTCCAGTGGGTCAGAACTCAGCAATTTCCAAATGCCTGAAGGTACCACATTTATCTGTACAAACAATAGTACGCAAGTATGAACACCATGGGACCACGCAGCCGTCATACCGCTCAGGAAGGAGACGCGTTCTGTCTCCTAGAGATAAATGTACTTTGGTGCGAAAAGTGCAAATCAATCCCAGAACAACATCAAAGGACCTTGTGAAGATGCTGGAGGAAACAGGTACAAAAGTATCTATGTCCACAGTAAACCGAGTCCTATATCGACATAACCAGAAAGGCCGCTCAGAAAAGAAGAAGCCACTGCTCAAAAAAACGCCATTAAAAAGACAGACTACGGTTTGCAACTGCACATGGGGACAAAGATCGTATTTTTTGGAGAAATGTCCTCTGGCCTGATGAAACAAAAAATAGAACTGTTTGACCACAATGACCATCGTTATGTTTGGAGGAAAAAGGGTGAGTCTTGCAAGGCGAAGAACACCATCCCAACCGTGAAGCACGGGGTGGCAGCATCATGTTGTGGGGGTGCTTTGCTGCAGGAGGGACTGGTGCACTTCACAAAATAGATGGCATCATGAGGAATGAAAATTATCTCCAGACATCAGTCAGGAGGTTAAAGCTTGGTCGCAAATGAGTCTTCCAAATGGACAATGACCCCAAGCATACTTCCAAAGTAGTGGCAAAAAAGCCCTGACCTCAATTCTATAGAAAATGTGTGGGCATAACTAAAAAAGCATGTACGAGCAAGGAGGACTACAAACCTGACTCAGTTAAACCAGCTTTGTCTGGAGGAAGGGGTCAAAATTCACCTAACTTATTGTGGGAAGCTTGTGGAAGGCTACCCAAAACGTTTGACCCAAGTTAAACAACTTAAAGGCAATGCTACCAAATACTAATTGAGCATATGTAAATTTCTTACCCACTGGGAATGTGATGAAAGAAATAAAAGCTGAAAGAAATAATTATCTCTACTATTATTCTGACATCGGACATTCTTAAAATAAAGTGGTGATCCTAATTGACCTAAGACAGGGAATTTTTACTAGGATTGAATTGTGAAAAACTGAGTTTAAATGTATTTGGCTAAGGTGTATGTAAACTTCTGACTTCAACTGTAGATATTAAAATATTCCTGCACAAACTGCATCAACATCCTGAGTCTTAGAAAAGTAAGAGGCTTTATAGCTTTACGTTGTTACCTCAGGCTATTGTCGAAATAAACATATTTGTTTAGTGAGTAAGTCTAGTGTCCATTCCTAGTCTGTATCTAACATGCTGTTGTTTCGCTTCCAGGCTGCCCAGGAATCAGCAGAGGCTCAGACCATCCGTTCAGTCCAGCAGACCCTGGCCTCCACCAGCCTGTCCCCAGGTCTGATGCTGCCTTCGCCACTCTCCCAGCACCCGTCCATGTCCTCTATGTCCTCCATGGCCCAGGCTCTCCAGAACGGCATGCCACGGGCCATCGCCCCCAAGCCGCTGCAGATGAGGATGGGGGGCAACCAGATCGTGACCTCGGTGACAGTGCAGCACCAGAACATGACCAACGGTGTGCCATCCCAGCTGCTGAACCAGATGGGTGGAGGTGGTGGAGGAGGGGCCATGGTGGCCGGGGCCCAGCCCACGGCCGTGTCCCAGATGAGCCCTCCCATGCAGGGTGGTGTGGGGGGGCACATGCAGCAGCTGCAGCAGCAGCAGACACAGCAGCAGCAGATGCAGCAACACCTGCAGCACCACCAGATGCAGCAGCAGCAGATGCACCACCAGCAGATCCAGCAGCAGATGCAGCATCAGCATTTCCAGCACCACCTCCAGCAGCAGTTGCAGCAACACAATATGCAGCAACAGCAGCAGCAACAGCAACAACAACAACAACAACAACAGCAGCAGCAGCAGCAGCAGCAGCAGAGGCATGACATGCAACAACAGCAACTGCAACTCCACCAGATGCAGATGCAGCAGCTCCACCAGCAGCAGATGCAGCAGCATCTCCAACAACAGCAGCAACAGCACCAGTCCCAGTGTTCCCCACCACAGCACTCACCCAGCACGCCTCAATCAGTGGGGAGCTCCGCCTCCATGGGCAGTCCCCAACCCACCCCCCAGCAGCCACACCCCTCCCAGATCCAGGCCCACGCCCAGGTTCTGTCCCAGGTCTCCATCTACTGAGCCAAACAAATGGAAGATATCAATCTTATCTCAAAGAAGAGGAATAGAAATAAAAGCATAATTTCCACATTGCTTTTCTAAGTTACACTTAAGAAGTGTGTAAGAATTAGAATGTTTTACAAAGAACTTGTCCATTGTTATAGACGGATATGAATACCTACGTAGACGTGTAAAGGGGCAGATACCTTAGCTGGATTTTGTCTATAAAATAGGCTGCGCTATGAGGAAAAGTCGGTAGGCAAATGCCCATTGATTGTTTATTGTTTGTTTTCTTGTCCTTCTCCGCTCAATAGTCAATTCAAAACTGACTTTGGGCACATTTGTGAAAGGACTGGTGTACCTGACTCACACAGGGGAAGGAATGCCCTGTTTTTATTTAACGATAGAGCTTTATTTATGAGGTCAAAGTTGTCCGTTCAGCTCAACTACTGGACACATTGAATGGATTTCAACAGGCATTTTTTGCAGCTCTAACCTCTCCCAGAGAAGAACACCTGAACTGAATGACTTACAGGTACCATACTGGAGACCAGTAACCCACACATTAAACTTGTTTCCACACTGGCCATTATATTATGAGACTTTCTAAATTTTTCCCATGTTTCTCTTGCCCTACATTCCTGCAGATGTAACTGTTTAACAAATTGCCTAAGGGAAATTCTCCATTAAACCATCATGCATTTCAGGCCAATGTGATATTTGAGCGCATTCATCCTATGGCATGAAGGCAAGAGACAATATCTTAAGGAAAAAGGGATGTGAAAAATGTCTTTGGGATGGGGGATTGTGGGGGTTGCTGGATGGAGGAATGGAGGAATGGACAGGCTGAGAGACATAAACTGCCATAAGATCATTTATGTCATCCTATGTCATCAAACTGTAAATGTAACCTGCTGTAAGTGTTTTGTAGAGTTGGGGACCTCCTCTTTCCACTAAAATACCCATTTGTTCAAAAAGTGTGTAAAACTGGCACTCCAAAAAATCCTCCTTTTATGTATTTGTTTTTACCTCAGATGTTTAACAATTAAATTATGTTTTTATTTGGTGTGATAAAGGGGATATTTTATGGTAAATGAAAAATTCCACGATCAAGGTTGATGGTTTCATGATTGATTGATGTATTTTTACACTACGTACTCCTTGATACTACAAAACGTATCAAAAGTAAACAGAAGAAGTAGCAGAGACACTTTGTTGCACTGTCAGAGCCAATTGAAAAGGCAATGAGGGTATTTTCTTGCCAGATGAAGTGATATATCCATGATGAAAAGAGAAAAGTTGTACATTTTTCATATCACCTGTTGTAAAGTTTTAATATGTGAGGCTGTAATTAAAACATTGGTAAAATGACCTGTATGATTACTATATCACGTAGTGCATTTCTGCTCTTTTATACTTTTTTATGAGTTATAATAGCAGCAATTCATTTGTTTGTATTTTGCTTACAGATAAAAATCCAACTGATTTTTGAAAACTGTGCATAGAATAAATACATTTTAGTATGAATATTCTACTTATTTTTCAGCTGTTAATAGGACATTTAATTTAACATTTGAGCTTAAATGAAAACACAACCAGAGACATCAATTATACGATACTATCCATCATTTTGTATGACGTCTCCTTATTGTTAGATATTGAAAAATGCGTGATTGCAACATGATTTCAACATGGAGTACCAACCCTTGTAACTGTGTCAAACAAACAGTGTTGAGAGTGGAAAGAGTCAGCATGTAACTGGTGCTTGTCTCAATAACAGTCCTCATTCTCACTGACAAATGTTTTGGATTCTGACTCTTTCTTCACCAGGAACTAACCGTTTCGTACCACCACATAGTAACTACTTCATTTCTAAGATAGCCTATCATCAGGGGGCTCTGAGCTTACATCAACATGGTGAATGAGTGGGGGAGGGAAGACTAGCAAACAATAATTATCATATATCCACAATGAGCAGCAAAGCCATTAGACTATGTAGGGGGGAGGGACATTTATTTTTAACCAAACCTGTAAAAAAAATTGTGAAATAAAACCCATGCATATTTTATACCGCCGATTTATATCATTTTAAAATTGTGGCTTTGTATTCAATTAGTTAGTTTGTAATTTGGATTTTGAGGGCTGGCTGCTGTTGCTTAGTGTGTAGTGATTGGCTCTTCATCGCTGTGTGGAGCAACGGAGTCCATTTCTCCGTCCGGCGTGATTAATTGCAGCATCTGTCCTGTCAGAAGGCAGTAGTGAAGAGGTCCGCAGGAAAACTGCAAATAAGCTCTGGCAACAGCCTAAAAGCGCTTATGATGAAATGAAAATGAAAAACAGCAAGTGCCGTCCATGACCTGAATCTCAATAGGAGGGAGGTGGGGGGGAAGGAATGAGAGAAAATGTTGAGTGGGGTGTCCATGGCGACCAAACACATGCTTAAAAACACAGTAATGAGGCGGAGGGAAATGGCTAATATTATTCTGAACAGATTCGCGGCGGAGCTTTCATTAATAATGCATGGAGCTCCTTGTTATTCCATAACCCCACAGCACGGTCACTGTGTGGACAAATATCTCACAGCCAGGGATGGGAGTTTTGGGACTGTTCAATAAAAAGGTTACAGATTTATTTTCAAAACATTATTAGTAGCCTACATCCTCAACATACATTTTAAATTATTACTGTTGAGTAAGTCTTCTTTGGGAGACTGACTGGATTAGATTGAAGACCTAGCTGAATATATTTCACTTGCTTTCAGTGGACTTCCATTGAGGTTTTCTGCAGGCATTTACACTACATCACAACCAGTGTATTCATCTACACTTGCAGAAATAGGCTAGTGCAAAATGTATAATCAATGTATAATCAATTTGCCAGTTTTGATAACAAACCTAACATAATAAGTCATATGATAGGCTATATCAGGGATGGGCAACATTTGAAGGCCCTCTGATATATTTCCACAAAAAAAACTCAGTCGGGGTCTCAACTTACTGTTTACAAGTTAGAATTGTGGATAAATCATGGTTAAATTTCCGGCTGGGGGCCCTTCATTAATTTTGTTAGTCAGTCTTACTCAGATATCATATCAAAAACGGCAAACATTTCTTTCCACCATATTGCAAAATGTGTAGAAGTTTTGTAAATTAGCTGTAAAACATCACATTTTCCTCTCCGACCCATTGCCAATTCACTCCGCCCTATGTCAAAATGTGCAGAAATTTACTTTAAAAAATTTCTGTTTTCTCAAGAGGAGGGGCTGCTAAAATGTTTTCCTCGCAACTGCTGCCCCTCATGATGCGTTTAGATTTGTTTGGCCCCTACCACCATCAAAGTTGCCCAACCGTGGGCTATATGCTTCATGCATAACCTGAGCCAGTTGCCTTCATCCATATTCGGGTCTTATGCCTCATATGCTTGGCGTTGTGTTAGAGGAAGCCTGAGGAGCCAGACGTGGAACCTGTATGATCCCTATATTTTAATGATTTATTTGGGTCCTGTGTTTTCCTGTTCAATGCACAGATACAATGTAGCCATAACAATAGCCCTGCTGCTACTAACTCCTAGTCCCCCAAACACCCAGACCCACGTAGGCTTGGACCATACCCCACACCCAAGCTACAGCCAATGTCTGTGTCTGGACTCCAACTCCAACTCCGGTATGCAGAGTTACTGACCTGACACTTTGCCCATCAAAACTATGTCTAATATAAAAAGCATGCAGCCTTTGGGTGTCTGAAACTGCACCCTATTCCTTTCATACAGATGCAGGATCTTAATTTGATCACCCCTTTTTTTCAACCTTTATTTAACTAGGCAAGTCAGTTAAGAACATGTTCTTATTTTCAATGACAGCCTAGGAACAGTGGGTTAACTGCCTGTACAGGAGCAGAATGACAGATTTGTACCTTGTCAGCTCAGGGATTTGAACTTGCAACCTTTCAGTTACTAGTCCAATGCTCTAACCACTAGGCTACCCTGTCATAGAACTTTCCTGCAATAGAGGAAATGTAAAACTTGTAGTGTATTTGAGGTTTAAAAAGGCTTCTGATCGTTTGTAAATTCACCTTGATTTCAGATTTGATTTTCCTTTACAAAAAATGTATTAACATCCGATAAAATGTCAGTTAATTATAATCCACATAATAATTCACAATGCTGCAGGATTATTTTCCTGCTGTAGCAAACTCTCAAATGAAGATCCTACATCTGTAGTGCACAACTTTTGACCAGAGCCCTATGCGAACCCTGGTCAAAAATAGTACACTATATAGTCCTAGTCGGTATTGAATAGAACGTTGCGGCCCCGCCCGCATGTGGAGAAAACAACCCATGGTTACCTAATTGGCTTACAGCACAAACGTGACCTTTTTCAAACGCAATTTTCTTTTTGTCTGCTTGTTTTAGTCAATTACAAAACTACATTTAAGAAAAATACATGTCCCAAGATTACTTTTCAACATTGCCTGCTCCCAAGCGTTCTCACTACTTAGAAAAATGTAGAATTGCAGGGCCTCCCTCATGCCCCATTTTTTGATGGCGCTAACCGTAGCCATGCAACAACACAAACAAACAGACTATAAAGCTACAAGTAGTGAGTGTAGTTACAAATGGACTATACTAAAAGAAATAAATGTCTTACCTGTGTTTAAATGTTTTCCCTGCTTGGACACCGGGTCCCCACAATTTCCCATTCTTCCACATTGAAAACCTATAGACACAGCGCTCTTCTCGCAGGGTCTATTTCCCTACGTGGGATTTTTTTACCTGGTTACATTGACCAGCACAGCAGCTTATTGGAAAGTGTTGTTATTTCTGTATAACAAAAAATCTACACCGAAGTTGGCTCTTTTACAATGAGGGTCAATGGGAAAGAATGTTTGTTTTCCCCAATTTGTGGGCGAGGTCGAGGGGAATATCGACTCGGGGTAAGGCTGCCATTTCAGATTCTGCCTTTAGCTCCTAACACCTGGTCCTGGAGAGATGACAGTTGACCCTTCAAGTCCAATGGCAAAGCTTTGTTTATGGGAACAGTTAAGCTCCCATGTTTAAAGTTCACTGGTGATCTTTGTTTAGAGAACTATTGACCCCATGGTTCAATGATGAACTTTGTTTAGGGGGGCTCGCTGGCTCTTCAGGTTTTGGGAAGATGAATTCTTGACTCCCCTGACCAATGGTAACCTTTGTTTAGGGAACTTTTGACCCAGCAGACCATGGATGGACATAGTTGAGATGATAAGCAGCCTCTCCGGATGATAAGACTAATTTAGTGTCTGTGGGAAGCTTCTGATAACCCCAGAATCAGTTCATAAAACAAAGGCTTGATTTAGAAATGCATGTAAAACTTTCACTGATATGTATCCATGATGTTAGTGTGTGGCATTTGCATTTTATTATCGCTATAATGCATTTAGACCTACTAAAAAGAGTATAATGCCATGGGTTAGGGTCCTTTGCTCGGTTTTTTTGTAAAGCAAAAGAAACCACAGCATTAGTTTGCCGTATTGGTAGAATAACCAGCACATTGAAACCTAGCACACAAACACACAGGACACACACTTGCACACACACATTCTCTATCATTGTTGACAGTGATTCAGTCTTTAGGCTTATCCCCTCTTTTGTTGAATTCAGTGAATGTAAGGCTGAACTGGCCACTCTACTGACCTTAGTTGTCAGGAATTGTGAAAAACTGAGTTTAATATATTTGGTATGTAAACTTCCGACTTCAACTGTACCTGCTCTTTCCATGACTTAGACTGAACAGGTGAATCCAGTTGAAAGCTATGATCCTTTATTGATGTGACTTGTTAAATCCACTTCAAATCAGTGTAGATGATGAGGAGGATACAAGTTAATGAAGGATTTGTGTATGTGTGCCATTCAGAGGGTGAATGAACAAGACAAAATATTTAAGTGCCTTTGAACGCGGTATGGTAGTAGGTGCCAGGCACACCAGTTTGAGTGTGTCAAAACAAGAACAAGAACACATTCCTCAAGTACAAGGCAAGGGAACATTCCACAATCGTTACTGTCAACTTCTGCAGAGATCATCGAACAAACATCAAAAGTCAAATATCTGTCGGACAAAAATGCCATCAAGCCTGCCTATAGTCCAACCATGCTGTGAACTGGATAGACATTGAGACCACCCACTGGGCACAGACGTCAGTCTAGTTTTGATCGAAATTTGGTTGAGTTGTCAACTAACGTGAATTCAACCTGAAATCAACCAAAAATATCACAATTGTCATTGGATTTAGGCGAAAAGTTGGATGGAAAAAAAACTAAATTCCCTTACATTATTGAGTTTTTGCAAATCCAATCAATTTTCCACGTTGAGTCAACGTCATCACATTATTTTTTTGTTGTTGAAATTACTTGGAAACAATGCTGATTCAACCAGTTTTCTTTCTCCTGGGCTTGACTGGCTACCCATCCACATTGCCCCGGCCAAACGCCACACCCTCTGGATTTGTTTCCTACCCGATGACTTCTCAAACGGATCTAATTGGTCCCAGAAACCGATGGGTTGGACCAGAGCCGGTCTACACAAATCATGAATCACATAATTTTTATGTCAGCACAAACAATTTCTATGATGGTAGGTTGAGACTGATGTATGGAGCAAACGATAAATTCAGGATGAGTTGTCAGGCAAGCCTTCTGAAGGTCTAATGTAGTTCTAATGTATTTTGTAGTATTATGAGTGACTAGTCATTTATGTCAGTGATTTGAGAACTCTGGCTACAGTATACTGTGACAGAACATCATATCCCAGAGGTGTTCTGCAGAGTTGCCCATAGTCTGACATTGCCTTTGATTGAAACTTACTTAGCCTGTTTATAATCTATTACAGAGCTCACATGTATCTATGGCAACAAAACCAGACCAAACTGATAGTTTACATGTGCGTGCTGTGTCATATCCAATTAAGTCAGGCTGACTATACACCACCATTATGTGTTCCTCTGCTCTGGAGGAAAATCAATAAGTATGGACAGTGCCCAACAAGGTCCCCCTTGTATCTTTTTCTTATCCACTTTGGACTAACAGGGAAACAGGGAGACTAAGATAGATCAAGCCACTAGGATGTCTCTGATGCTACAAGAGGCAGGTGCTCTGTAGACTCCATTCAAAACTTGGCCTATTCAGTCCAAACTCCTCTAACGTCCATTCATGCACAGAAAAACACCATCTGCTGCTGTTTTGCCTGGAGCAATCACAGCTGACCAAAAAAACATGATACCAGCTGTTGCTAAACAAAAGCCAAACAAAGGGGGCAGGAAAAGGTTAGACACAAGTTCGACCGCGCTGAAGATTACTCAGTGGAAAGAGGTGAGAGAGGGGATAGATGGAACATTTTTGTTGGCTCCCTCAAATCATCAGAGTAAGAAGGGTCTATTCAGGAACAGTGAGTGTAAAGGGTTAAACATGAGATATTTAATCCCTCAGTCTAGAAGAGCCTTAAAGCATCAATGGGTCAGGTGATAATAAAGACGGATACTGTGGATGAGGATGGTTTCACAGTTCACACAGTCACCGTCAGGGGGGAAATATCATGGTATATTATCACTGTCCTGGTGCCTGCTGTAGCACGGAGGGGCTAGTAGGAGAGCATGTAAAACACAGGTGTTAAATGAGACTGAATTTAACAAGCAGAGGGCCAGAGGGGAATCACATGATAGAGAATTATTCTAGTGAATATACTAGAAATGTGTAATAGTTGACAAACCTGAGAACTAATTATAAGACCATATCAACAGATTAATTCACATCCAAAATCAACAAATAGAAGGAAAATCGAATGATCCACTGAAGGAAAACTGGTGTTTTCAGTGAATATAGACATGTATAATAGGTAACATACCTTGTCACCAGACCATATCAACATATCTTTATACTTAAGCTAAACAAACAGATTAGGTAAACTAATATAAATACAATCAGAGAGGGCTGGGTCACAACCTAAATGAGTGCATCACATTGCTTCCTTCCTTATTAAGGGGCTCTATTTGTCCCCATCAGTGTGATGCTCATTGCTCTGTATTGTAGAGTGATTGCCACCAGTTCCTGGACCCTATGAGACTTTTCCTGCTCTAATGTATGGCTGGTTGACCTGGGGGAGGAGCAGCAAGGTGATGTGAAAGACTGAACAGCTTGCGTGCCTTCAGACTTCAGCTGTCCATGCAGACTGTGACTGCGTCAGAAATGGCACCCTATTCACTTGTGCACTGCTTTTGACCAGAGCCCCATTGTGCAGTATATAGGGAATAGTGTTCCATTTCGGACACAACCTGTCAGGGTTGGCTCAATTCAGAATTTTTAAATTGACTCCTATTCAACTTATGAGTTGAAAATTGAATTGGCCACACCCCACAGGATGTAGAATAAAAATGTGAGTGACAGGAAGTAGAGTTTAATTCGGTGCAATTAAAAGAAATTCCACCCACACACAGAACATGAGAGTTTTATTGAATCTGACAGATACCAATGAATACATAACTTTTGTCTAGAAACAATGTTCATGTACTCTTTTAACTTTAGTGCTTAGAATAGCCAATTATATTTCCACCAAATCAAATCAAATCAAATTTCACATACACACATGGTTAGCAGATGTTAATGCGAGTGTAGCGAAATGCTTGTGCTTCTAGTTCCGACAATGCAGTAATAACCAACAAGTAATCTAACTAACAATTCCAAAACTACTGTCTTATACACAGTGTAAGGGGATAAAGAATATGTACATAAGGATATATGAATGAGTGATGGTACAGAGCAGCATAGGCAAGATACAGTAGATGATATCGAGTACAGTATATACATATGAGATGAGTATGTAAACAAAGTGGCATAGTTAAAGTGGCTAGTGATACATGTATTACATAAGGATGCAGTCGATGATATAGAGTACAGTATATACATATGCATATGAGATGAATAATGTAGGGTAAGTAACATTATATAAGGTAGCATTGTTTAAAGTGGCTAGTGATATATTTACATCATTTCCCATCAATTCCCATTATTAAAGTGGCTGGAGTTGAGTCAGTGTCATTGTCAGTGTGTTGGCAGCAGCCACTCAATGTTAGTGGTGGCTGTTTAACAGTCTGATGGCCTTGAGATAGAAGCTGTTTTTCAGTCTCTCGGTCCCAGCTTTGATGCACCTGTACTGACCTCGCCTTCTGGATGATAGCGGGGTGAACAGGCAGTGGCTCGGGTGGTTGATGTCCTTGATGATCTTTATGGCCTTCCTGTAACATCGGGTGGTGTAGGTGTCCTGGAGGGCAGGTAGTTTGCCCCCGGTGATGCGTTGTGCAGACCTTACTACCCTCTGGAGAGCCTTACGGTTGAGGGCGGAGCAGTTGCCGTACCAGGCGGTGATACAGCCCGCCAGGATGCTCTCGATTGTGCATCTGTAGAGGTTTGTGAGTGCTTTTGGTGACAAGCCGAATTTCTTCAGCCTCCTGAGGTTGAAGAGGCGCTGCTGCGCCTTCTTCACGATGCTGTCTGTGTGAGTGGACCAATTCAGTTTGTCTGTGATGTGTATGCCGAGGAACTTAAAACTTGCTACCCTCTCCACTACTGTTCCATCGATGTGGATAGGGGGGTGTTCCCTCTGCTGTTTCCTGAAGTCCACAATCATCTCCTTAGTTTTGTTGACGTTGAGTGTGAGGTTATTTTCCTGACACCACACTCCGAGGGCCCTCACCTCCTCCCTGTAGGCCGTCTCGTCGTTGTTGGTAATCAAGCCTACCACTGTTGTGTCGTCCGCAAACTTGATGATTGAGTTGGAGGCGTGCGTGGCCACGCAGTCGTGGGTGAACAGGGAGTACAGGAGAGGGCTCAGAACGCACCCTTGTGGGGCCCCAGTGTTGAGGATCAGCGGGGAGGGGATGTTGTTGCCTACCCTCACCACCTGGGGGCGGCCCGTCAGGAAGTCCAGTACCCAGTTGCACAGGGCGGGGTCGAGACCCAGGGTCTCGAGCTTGATGACGAGCTTGGAGGGTACTATGGTGTTGAATGCCGAGCTGTAGTCGATGAACAGCATTCTCACATAGGTATTCCTCTTGTCCAGATGGGTTAGGGCAGTGTGCAGTGTGGTTGAGATTGCATCGTCTGTGGACCTATTTGGGCGGTAAGCAAATTGGAGTGGGTCTAGTGTGTCAGGTAGGGTGGAGGTGATATGGTCCTTGACTAGTCTCTCAAAGCACTTCATGATGACGGATGTGAGTGCTACGGGGCGGTAGTCGTTTAGCTCAGTTACCTTAGCTTTCTTGGGAACAGGAACAATGGTGGCCCTCTTGAAGCATGTGGGAACAGCAGACTGGTATAGGGATTGATTGAATATGTCCGTAAACACACCGGCCAGCTGGTCTGCGCATGCTCTGAGGGCGCGGCTGGGGATGCCGTCTGGGCCTGCAGCCTTGCGAGGGTTAACACGTTTAAATGTCTTACTCACCTCGGCTGCAGTGAAGGAGAGACCGCATGTTTTCGTTGCAGGCCGTGTCAGTGGCACTGTATTGTCCTCAAAGCGGGCAAAAAAGTTATTTAGTCTGCCTGGGAGGAAGACATCCTGGTCCGTGACTGGGCTGGATTTCTTCCTGTAGTCCGTGATTGACTGTAGACCCTGCCACATGCCTCTTGTGTCTGAGCCGTTGAATTGAGATTCTACTTTGTCTCTGTACTGACGCTTAGCTTGTTTGATAGCCAACCGGAAGGTTGCAAGTTCAAACCCCCGAACTGACAAGGTACAAATCTTTCGTTCTGCCCCTGAACAGGCAGTTAACCCACTGTTCCTAGGCTGTCATTGAAAATAAGAATTTGTTCTTAACTGACTTGCCTGGTTAAATAAAGGTAAAATAGAAGAGGCATTTGCAATGAATTAATTGGAATTTGAGGCATTTTCAATTCAATACTGAATTGTTCCCAACCCTGTGAGCTGTAAAACACTATTAGATCCACACAAATAAATGCAGTGCAGTGGGCACTAACAATATACTACCACCAGTACACAGAAAGGGGAAAATGATACCTAGTCAGTTGCACAACTGAATGCATTCAACCACAATGTGTCTTCCGCATTTACCCAACCCTTCTGAATCAGAGAGGTGCTGGGGGCTGCCTTAATCGACATCCATGTCATCAGTGCCCGGGGAGTAGTTGTTGTTGGGGATTAACTGCCTTGCTAAAGGGCAGAACGGCTGGGTCAGGGATTCAAACCAGTGACCTTTTGGTTACTGGCCCAACGCTCTTAACTGCTAGGCTAGCTGCCTAAATGGTGTGTGTTTGTTGGGATACTGAAAGTTTGATTCATGTTGACAGCAACAACAAACAAAAAATATTTTTTATTTTATTTTACTAGGCAAGTCAGTTAAGAAGAAATTATTATTTTCAATGACAGACTAGGAACAGTGGGTTAACTGCCTTGTTCAGGGGCAGAATGACAGATTTTTACCTTGTCAGCTCAGGGATTCAATCTTGCAACGTTTGAGTTACTAGTCCAACGCTCTAACTACTAGGCTACCTGCCAACCGAATGAATGGTACTATTTCCTTTTCCATCTGAGGCTGTAAGAGAGGTGTCTATTGGTGGAACTTACATTTACAAACAGACATTGTTGATAATGCAATTTGACTAACAAATGCAATTTGACTAACAAATGCATGCAGGTGCTGTTTTTGCATCTGATTGTCAGTTTGTTATTTATACTGTCTCTTCCAATAGTCCAATAGATGTATGTTGTTCAATAGATTGATCTTTGAAATTCTGTTTAAGAAAAAGGAGTATGTGGGAAGAAATTCAATTTAAATTAAGAATTTTACATAATTAGATCAACTTTCTCCTTATTAATTTCTATATCTACTGTATATCTACTGTTCTATATCTACTATATCTACTGCTAAGTTAAATGACACTATGTCTGTATGCCTGGAGTGAGAGGGGAGAAGGAGGAGAGAGGGGACAGTCTGTTACCATTAACCTATTAGAGGTGATTTGGCTGCTGTACTGATTCCAGTGCCTGCAGTTTTATCAGTTTAAAGCACAGGCAGCGTTCATTATTTCTTTGCCGGGAGGGTCAGCCTCTCTTCAGCAGAACAAGTGTGGGTTGTGTTTCTGTCAAAAGGGGGGTTTAGTGCTTGACCCGCAAAGCAATTCAGTTCTCAGAGTGATCCATTGTTTGTGTCCTCTCTTTGTTTCCACTGTACAAAAGAGAGAGAGGGAGGGAAGGGGCCAGTGCAGGGGGAGGGAACAAGGGAAAGAAGCCAGGGTCTTCAGTGCGGTGCCAGAGGTTTGCACTCTTCTTCCCACTCTACACACACAGATCCAAGACTACAGTAGGCCTACCCAGTTTACTCTAAGTCCATGCTCTGTGAATGTCAGCCTGAACTCCTAGCAGGCCTGATTAACAATTACAACGAGACCGCCTTCAAGGAGGAGGTGAAAGCCCTGGTAGAGTGTTGTCAGGAAAATAACTTCTCCCTCAATGTCGACAAAACGAGGGAGCTGATTGTGGACAACAGGAGACAGCAGAGAGAGCACGCCCCATCCACATTGACAGGGCCACAGTGGAGAGGGTCAAAAAGCGTCAAGTTCCTTGGTGTGCACATCACTGAGGACCTGAAACGCTCCATTCACACTGACACCGTGGTGAAGGCGTAACAGCGCCTCTTCAACCTTAGGAGGCTGAAGTAATTTGTCTTGGCCTCTCAAGAACTTCTAAAGATGCACCATCGAGAGCATTTTGTCGGGCTGTATCACAACCTGGTACGGCAAATGCACCGCCCACAACCGCAGGGCTCTCCAGAGGGTTGTGCGGTCAGCCCAACGCATCACCAGGGGCACACTGCCTGCCCTCTAGGAAATCTACAGCACCCAGTGTCACAGGAATGCCAAGAAGATCATCAAGGATCTTAGCCAACCGAGCCATGGCCTGTTCACCCCACTACCATCTATAAGGTAGAGACAGTACAGGTGCATCAAAGCTGGGACCGAGAGAATAAACAGCTTCTATCTCCAGGCCATCTGACTGTTAAACAGTCATCACTAGCCAGGCTCCGCCCAGTAACCTGCATTTCACTGTAGAGACTTCTGCCCTATGTACAGTCATTCAACAATGCAGTGATGGTCGGTGATATTTAAGATGAGGGAAGACAATAAAAAAATTTAAGAGCATGGCCTTCTTTCTATTACAACATATTGTATTATCTAAACTCTCCTTTCAGACTCACATTAAGCATCTCCTATCCAAAATGAAATCTAGAATCGGCTTCCTATTTCACAACAAAGCATCCTTCACTCATGCTGCCAAACATAGCATCGTAAAACTGTCTATCCTACCGATCCTTGACTTTGGCGATGTCATTTACAAAATAGCCTCCAACACTCTACTCAGCTAATTGGATGCAGTCTATCACAGTGCCATCCGTTTTGTCACCAAAGCCCAATATATTACCTACCACTGCGACCTGCATGCTCTCGTTATCTGGCCCTCGCTTCATATTCGTTGCCAAACCCACTGGCTCCAGGTCATCTATAAGTCTTTGCTAGTTAAAGCCCTGCCTTATCTCAGCTCAATGGTCACCATAGCAGCAAGCATCCGTAGCACGCGCTCCAGCAGGTATATTTCACTGATTACCCCCAAATTCCTCCTTTGCCCGCCTTTCCTTCCAGTTCTCTGCTGCCAATGACTGGAACAAATTGCAAAAATCACTGAAGCTGGAGACTCATATCTCCCTCCCTAACTTTAAGCATCAGCTGTCAGAGCAGCTTACAGATCATTGCACCTGTATATAGCCCATCTGTAAATAGCCCACCCAACGACCTCATCCCAATATTTTTTGTTGTTGTTGCTCCTTTGCACCCCAGTATCTCTACTTGCACATTCATCTTCCACACATCTATAACTCCAGTGTTTAATTGCTAAATTATAATTATTTTGCCACTATGGCCTATTTATACCCTTACTTCCCTAATCTTACTTCATTTGCACACACTGTATATAGACTTTTCTATTGTGTTATTGACTGTACGTTTGTTTAGTCCATGTGTAACTCTGTGTTGTTGTTTGTGTCGCACTGCTATGCTTTATCTTGGCCAGGTCGCAGTTGTAAATGAGAACTTGTTCTCAACTGGCCTACCTGGTTAAATAAAGGTGAAAAAAACAAAAACAATTACTGTCATTCATATTCCATTCACCCAGCTCAATGTAACATCGATAGGTTTAGGCTCTACATGATACTCAAATTTTCCCTATACCCAGCATGAGGTTGCTACAACCTTGCCTATGGAATGAACGGTTAAAGCGTAGGTGCAAAGGTTGAGAGAAAAATGTGATTAACTTCTTATGGCTGCAGGGGCAGTACTGAGTAGCTTGGATGAAAGGTGCCCAGAGGTGCCCAGAGTAAACGGAATAAATTGAATACACCGTGGGATATTGGTTATGTTGCACTTCCTAAGGCTTCCACTAGATGTCAACCATCTTTAGAAACTTGTTTGAGGATTCTACTGTGAAGTGGGACCGAATGAGAAGGAAATGAGTCAGGTCTGCCACGAGTTGACCATGCTCTGACTGCGCGTTCACATGAGAGGGAGCATCAAAGGTAAGTTAATTTTTATAATGCTATTTCTGTTGACTACCCAATATGGGGGATATCTTTTTGGCTGCTTTGTTGTCTGAAAGCTGTACTCAGATTATTGCATGCTTTGCTTTTTCCGTAAAGTTTTTAAAAAATCTGACACAGCGGTTGCATTAAGGAGAAGTGTATCTATATTTCCATGTCTAACAATTGTATTTTCATCGACATTTATAATATTATTTCTGTCAAATAAGTATTTCTGTAAAATGATGTGGCTCTCTGCAATATCACCGGATGTTTTTGGAACTAGTGAAAGTAACGTGCCAATGTATACTGAGTTTCTTTTTTACATAAATATCGAACAAAACATATACAGTGCCTTGCGAAAGTATTCGGCCCCCTTGAACTTTGCGACCTTTTGCCACATTTCAGGCTTCAAACATAAAGATATAAAACTGTATTTTTTTGTGAAGAATCAACAACAAGTGGGACACAATCATGAAGTGGAACGACATTTATTGTTTTTTTCAAACTTTTTTAACAAATCAAAAACTGAAAAATTGGGCGTGCAAAATTATTCAGCCCCCTTAAGTTAATACTTTGTAGCGCCACCTTTTGCTGCGATTACAGCTGTAAGTCGCTTGGGGTATGTCTCTATCAGTTTTGCACATCGAGAGACTGGCATTTTTTCCCATTCCTCCTTGCAAAACAGCTCGAGCTCAGTGAGGTTGGATGGAGAGCATTTGTGAACAGCAGTTTTCAGTTCTTTCCACAGATTCTCGATTGGATTCAGGTCTGGACTTTGACTTGGCCATTCTAACACCTGGATATGTTTATTTTTGAACCATTCCATTGTAGATTTTGCTTTATGTTTTGGATCATTGTCTTGTTGGAAGACAAATCTCCGTCCCAGTCTCAGGTCTTTTGCAGACTCCATCAGGTTTTCTTCCAGAATGGTCCTGTATTTGGCTCCATCCATCTTCCCATCAATTTTAACCATCTTCCCTGTCCCTGCTGAAGAAAAGCAGGCCCAAACCATGATGCTGCCACCACCATGTTTGACAGTGGGGATGGTGTGTTCAGGGTGATGAGATGTGTTGCTTTTACGCCAAACATAACGTTTTGCATTGTTGCCAAAAAGTTCAATTTTGGTTTCATCTGACCAGAGCACCTTCTTCCACATGTTTGGTGTGTCTCCCAGGTGGCTTGTGGCAAACTTTAAATGACACTTTTTATGGATATCTTGGATAAATTGCTTTCTTCTTGCCACTCTTCCATAAAGGCCAGATTTGTGCAATATACGACTGATTGTTGTCCTATGGACAGAGTCTCCCACCTCAGCTGTAGATCTCTGCAGTTCATCCAGAGTGATCATGGGCCTCTTGGCTGCATCTCTGATCAGTCTTCTCCTTGTATGAGCTGAAAGTTTAGAGGGACGGCCAGGTCTTGGTAGATTTGCAGTGGTCTGATACTCCTTCCATTTCAATATTATCGCTTGCACAGTGCTCCTTGGGATGTTTAAAGCTTGGGAAATCTTTTTGTATCCAAATCCGGCTTTAAACTTCTTCACAACAGTATCTTGGACCTGCCTGGTGTGTTCCTTGTTCTTCATGATGCTCTCTGCGCTTTTAACGGACCTCTGAGACTATCACAGTGCAGGTGCATTTATATGGAGACTTGATTACACACAGGTGGATTGTATTTATCATCATTAGTCATTTAGGTCAACATTGGATCATTCAGAGATCCTCACTGAACTTCTGGAGAGAGTTTGCTGCACTGAAAGTAAAGGGGCTGAATAATTTTGCACGCCCAATTTTTCAGTTTTTGATTTGTTAAAAAAGTTTGAAATATCCAATAAATGTCGTTCCACTTCATGATTGTGTCCCACTTGTTGATTCTTCACAAAAAAATACAGTTTTATATCTTTATGTTTGAAGCCTGAAATGTGGCAAAAGGTCGCAAAGTTCAAGGGGGCCGAATACTTTCGCAAGGCACTGTATGTATTGTGTAACATGAAGTCCTATGAGTGTCATCTGATGAAGATCATCAAAGGTTAGCGATTCATTTTATCTCTATTTTTTGCTTTTTGTGACTCCTCTCTTTGGCTGGAAAAATGGCTGAATTTTTCTGTGACTTGGTGGTGACCTAACATACTCGTTTGTGGTGCTGTGAAGCCTGTTTGAAATTGGACACTTTGGTTGGATTAACAACAAGATTACCTTTAAAATGGTATAAGATACATGTATGTTTGAGGAATTTTAATTATGAGATTTCTGTTGTTTGAATTTGGCGCTCTGCACTTTCACTGGCTGTTGTCATATCAATCAAATCAAATTTCAAATCAAATTTATTCAAATCAAATCAAATTTATTTATATAGCCCTTCGTACATTAGCTGATATCTCAAAGTGCTGTACAGAAACCCAGCCTAAAACCCCAAACAGCAAGCAATGCAGGTGTAGAAGCACGATATCAATCCCATGAATGGGATTGCAGCCCTAAGAAGTTTTTAATCAATGTGACAGACAGTGACACATTCAATACCGCCTTGCACACTCTTGCCTGCATCTAGCTGATCTAGTGTGAAATCATTAGTCCAACAGTTGCAAACAAGAGTTATTTTGGACAAATTAGGTATGTTTACCCCCATTTCATTCAGTTTGGTTCTGTTTAATATTTTTTTTTACAGAATCAGTGGAATGAATTCACCCCTGATCACACGCAAACACACTTCACTTTTTGTCATGTCTACTCCTGCTCCTCCCCTCCGGCATTCGACATCGCAGGTTTACTAACCACCGGTCCTGGGAACCATCTTTAAGCGCACCTGGCTTTCATCATTACGCTCACCTGTGCTTCATCATTAAGCACATCTGGACTCCATTACCTAACTCATTACATCCCCTTTACCTATCATTTACACTTCCATAGCAGCCACATACAAACAGCATAATAACTTTGCTTGTTGTTTAATTCCTTCTCGAATCTACACATTCTCCTCCTCTCACCTTTTCCTTTTGCTTGTGGACTTCAGTGCACAACACATCAGCTGTCTGTAACCAGGCAAAAAAACATTTCCAAGCCAAACCTTCATATCATAACCTCTAACCACTACACACAGCCTAAATAGTTTCACCATATTAGCTAACGTCATAGTCAACATAGCTACTAGAACTAACGCGTCAGTAAACACACTACAATCATGCAGTACAGTCAGCAAGCAGTTTAGCAGTTACACCGGAGGGCCACAGTGGCAGTAAATTAATAAACCAAAAGCTTACCTTGACTTGGAATAGTTCCAGTGTTGGATAGCCATAGCCAGCTAGCTAATATAGCATAAACATCTCTGTTTGAGCTGGGTGTTTGAGTATGCAAAAATAGCTAACTGCATATAGCTAAGTGAATGTGAAAAAAACACACTGAATCTCTCTCTCTCTCTCTCTCTCTTGCTTCTTCTTCATTTTTAAAGAAATTAAGTCGAAAACTGTTCAACTCTCTTTGACTCAACTACTCACCCCATTGTATGCACTGCAGTGCTAGCTAGCTGTAGCTTATGCTTTCAGTACTATATTCATTCTCTGATCCTTTGATTGGGTGGACAACATGTTAGTTAATGCTGCAAGAGCTCTGACAGGTTGGAGGATGTCCTCTGGAAGTTGCCATAATTACTGTGTAGGTCTTGTTACGTTCCCCAGTTTCTGTGTTGTGGGTTTGTATGTGTTTTTGTGTGTATTTCAGGAAATGACTTCCTGAAGTCCAAAGAGCTTCTGGGTATGCCCCAGTATTGTTTAGTGCTCAGGGAGAGCTTATTGGTATGTCCTGTGTTGGTTGTTGCTCAGAGGCAGGTTTTGTAAAGTATTTTGTAGCTGGTCCTGCAGACGTGTATGTCAAAAGGACTGTTTTTGATAATTTAAATTTTTACTACGGTTGTAATTATTCTGTTTTTGTTCCCAGGGGGGAAGGGGAAGGCACCTTGGGAGTGCTTAGGCAAGAGGCCTGACAGCCTCTTGGCATACATATACCCATAGTATGCACTACTTACTACATACTACTTACCAAGTGTGTCTATGCACACTAGGTAAGACCTGGACGGACCATCCCCTGTATTTTGGTTAGTGCTCCAGGTGGTGCTAGTTAGGGAAATTGTGGGTAGGTAAGGTAGGAGAGGGGGCTTTTTAATTTTTTATTTCTTTGCTTTGGTTCCGTCCAGCCCCTTTTCCCATAAAATTGTTACACACGCCTCTTGGGAGAGGGAGCGCAACACGCTGCTACACTCAACTCCCAGTGGAGTGAAAGAGGTATGTGACTGTAGGTGCGGGTAAGGATGACAGAGGCAGAAAAAATTACTGGAATTGATTTATTCATTCACATGGTAATTTGGGGAAAAAGGGGCTACCTTCAAAGGCCTACCTTCAAACTCAGTGCCTGTTTGCTTGACATCAGGGGAAAATCTAAAGAAATCAGCCAAGACCTCAGCAAAAAAAATTGGCCTCCACAACTCTGGTTCATCCTTGGGAGCAATTTCCAAACGCCTGAAGGTACCACGTTCATTTGTACAAACAATAACACGCAAGTATAAACACAATGGTACCACACAGCCGTCATACCGCTCAGGAAGGAGACGTGTTCTGTCTCCTAGACATGAACATACTTTGGTGCGAAAAGAACAACAGCAAAGGACCTTGTGAAGATGCTGGAGGAAACTGGTATAAAAGTATCTATATCTACAGTAAAACGAGTCCTATATTGACATAACCTGAAAGGCCGCTCAGCAAAGAAAAAAACACTGCTCAAAAACCGCCATAAAAAAAGCCAGACTACGGTGTGCAACTGCACACTGGGACAAAGATCGTACTTTTTGGAGAAATGTACTCTGGTCTGATCATGTTGTGGGGGTGCTTTGCTGCAGGAGGGACTGGTGTACTTTACAAAATAGATGGCTTCATGAGGATGGAAAAATATGTGGATATATTGAAGCAACATCTCAAGACATCAGTCAGGAAGTTAATGCTTGGTCACAAATGGGTCTTCCAAATGGACTATGACCCCAAGCATACTTCCAAAGTTGTGCCAAAATGGCTTCAGGACAACAAAGTCAAGCTATTGGAGTGACCATCACAAAGCCCTGACCTCAATCCTATAGAACATTTGTGGACAGAACTGAAAAAGTGTGTGCCAGCAAGGAGGCCTACAAACCTGACTCAGTTACACCAGATCTGTCAGGAGGAATGGGCCAAAATTCACCCAACTTATTGTGGGAAGCTTGTGGAAGGCTACCCGGAATGTTTGACCCAAGATAAACATCTTAAAGGCAATGCTACCAAATACTAATTGAGTGTATGTAAATGTCTGACCCACTGGGAATCTGATGAAAGAAATAAAAGCTGAAATAAATAATTCTCTCTACTATTATTCTGACATTTCACATTCTTAAAATAAAGTGGTGATCCTAATTGACCTAAGACAGAGAATTTTGTGAAAACTGAGTTTAAATGTAGTTGGCTATGGTGCATGTAAACTTCCGACTTCAACTGTAACTACTCGTGTACACACCTTTTCTGTTGACATACTGTCCATACTGTCTATACACACACCATTCAGATAGTGTACATATACATACAGTACAAGTCAAAAGTTTGGACCAAGTGTGTGCAAAGATGTCATCAAGGCAAAGGGTGGCTACTTTGAAGAATTTCAAATATAAAATAGATTTAGATTTTTTTAACACTTTGGTTACTACATGATTTCATATGTGTTATTTCATAGTTTTGTTGTCGTCACTAACATTCTACAATGTAGACAATAGTACAAATAAAGAAAAACCCTTGAATGAGTATGTGTGTCCAAAATTTTGACTGGTATTGTTCACATATTTATATTCCGGACTCTGGTCCGGAAGCTACATTCCTGCAATTCTATCCATTTTGCCATGGGGTTTTGTACTGTGTATTTAAATACTGTATTCTCGACATAGCACGTTGAAATATTTATTCTACTGTACATTGTATTTTACAGTTTATTTACATCGCATATGTATTTATGTACTGGATTCTTAACACCCCTTGATTTTTTACAGCCTGAATTTAAAATGGATGAAATTGAGATTTGTTGTCACTGGCAAGATCCCAATATCCCATAATGTCAAAGATTAATTTTGTTTTTGGAGATTCTTACAAATTTGTCACGTTTCTTCAAAATCGAACCCAGAAGCAGACCAGGACAAGGAGAGTAGGAAGAAGGTGAGTATTTATTTACAAGTGAATGTGAGTGGGTAGATACATCCAGGTGGCGTAGCGGGCAGCGGTGGTGAGTTGATGGGAGTAAATAGGTGGATCCAATGGGGAAGCGGAATCCTCCGATGACCAGGCGGGAATGGGGTAAATGATCCGGGTGAGTAACTGAAGACAGAACAAACGGAGGTAAGTTGAAGGCAAGCAAGACGTACAAAACAACAAAACAAATTCTATCCAACTTGAGGCTGATACTATGGCACAACATACTGTTCATGGCTAACGATCCGGCAGGGAATGGATGTCAGGTCAGAGCTTTTGAAGGGGAGAGGTGATGATCAGGACAGGTGTGCAGATTACTGATGGGATACAGGTGCGGGTGAACTTCGATCTCCCAACAAGCTAATCTGCCCGGCAACCAGACAGGGTGCGTTCCAGGACACCGGAAACATACTCCAGGACAGAAACACAGGCAAACACAGACTCAGGAAGCGGGGTTCGTGACACAAATTAATAAAAAATGAAAGCTGAAATGTCTTCAGTCAATAAGTATTCAACCCCTTTGCTATGGCAAGCGTAAGTTCACCAGTACAAATGTGCTTAACAAGTCACATAAGTTGCATGGACAATAATAGTGTTTAACGTGATTTTTGAATGACTACCTCATCTCTGTATCCCACACATACAATTGTCTGTAAAGTCCCTCAGTCGAGCAGTGACTTTCAAACACAGATTCAACCACAAAGACCAGGGAGGTTTTACAATACTTCACAAAGAAGGGTACCTATTGGTAGATGGGTAAAAATAAAACAAAAAGCAGACATTGGATATTCCTTTGAGCTTGGTGAAGTTATTAATTACACTTTGGATGGTGTATCAATACACTCAGTCACTACAAAGACACATGCGTCTTCCTAACTCAGTTAGGATTTCACCATGAGGCCAATGGGGACATTAAAACAGTTACAAAGTTTAACGGCCGTGATAGGAGAAAACTGAGGATGGATCCACAACATTGTAGTTGTGAAAAGAAGGACGCCTATACAGAAAACATACATCCTGTTTACAATACAATAACCAATCTCTGAAACTGGAAACACTTATCTCCCTCACTAGCTTTAAGCACCAACTGTCAGAGCAGCTCACAGATTACTGCACCTGTACATAGCCCACCTATAATTTAGCCCAAACAACTACCTCTTTCCCAACTGTATTTAATTTTAATTTATTTATTTATTTTGCTCCTTTGCACCCCATTATTTTTATTTCTACTTTGCACTTTCTTCCATTGCAAAACTACCATTCCAGTATTTTACTTGCTATATTGTATTTACTTTGCCATCATGGCCTTTTTTGCCTTTACCTCCCTTCTCACCTCATTTGCTCACATTGTATATAGACTTGTTTATACTGCATTATTGACTGTATGTTTGTTTTTACTCCATGTGTAACTCTGTGTCGTTTTATCTGTCGAACTGATTTGCTTTATCTTTGCCAGGTCGCAATTGTAAATGAGAACTTGTTCTCAACTTGCCTACCTGGTTAAATAAAGGTAAAATAAAAAAATAAAAAAAATAAGGCACTACATTATATATATTTTTTTACAAATGTTAGATTTTTTCTTCCACTTTGACATTGGAGTATTTTATGTAGATAATTGACAAAAAACACAGCAAAATGTGGAAAAGTCAAGGGGTGTGAATATTTTCTGAAGGCACTGTATGCTAATGCTGTACATATCATTATTAGTATATCATGTCTAAATTCATCCAGTGTATATACAGAAGGTATAGATTGCATTTGGATTACTGTTATAGTGCTATTTGGGTTGTTAATTGGATTCGTTCCAACATTTCAAAATTATTATTATTATTTGTGTACTTTGGCATTTTACTGCATTGTTAGGAGCTAGTAATATATGAATTTAACTGCACCCACTATAACATATTAAACTGTGTACATTGAATGACCAATAAACTTAGATTTGATTATTAGATTTTGGCCTAGTATGACTTCTAGGCTGACATAAACCAAGCAGGTAGGTTCAAATTAAACAAAAATAATAAAATATTTGGAATTCAATGAACAGCATGAACATTTTTAGGGTCCAATACAAACCCAGGTAGCCTAAAATCACTCTTAATTAAAGAGAAACTTTTATAAAAAATGTTTTATTTGATAACCAGAAGAGGTTTTAGGATTTCTTATAGTGAAACTTATCAATTCTGGTCTTCATTTTGACAGCTCATTGCAAAAGTCAAATATTTTGGTCTTTTAGTATTAAATCTAGCTCTTTCTGCCCATAGAAATTCAACTACTATTAAAATCGTGATGTAGAGGCATTTCATCTCAAGAGATGTGCTGGGTGGTGTCATGACGTTGGCCTGGGAGTAGGTTTATGACAGTCATAAATACCTCTTCCACCCTTTTTCCTCTCTCTACCCTACTGATGTTACATTTGCAAAACCCTTGGTTAACATAGAGATTCTGGGAACATCAGAAGGTGGGTGGAAATGAACTATATTCTGGTAATCCGACCAATTGATCATGTGCGGTGGTACTTAATGAATATGATGTCATCTGAGACATTCTCATCAATGATTAGATGCCGTAAACTATATAGTGGAAAGTCTACACATCAGAGTTATTCACATGGAATTGTTGTTCAATATAAATGTTTGAATATGAAATTATTCGTGATGGGAGGAAATGTGATTTTAGCTTCTAAATTGTGAGATTTAGGTTTTCATAAGGTAGGGCTCTGCTCAATCAGTGGCTCACCCCTGTGAAGGGACATGGGCTACAAAACTTTTCAAACCTCCTATTCCGAGGATGTGAGGACGACGGTCCGATGTCAGAATGGTTCAGATAATAACTACAGAACGAAGCCAACATCAGCGTGAGCTTTGGTTGCGAATGGTATGAACTTTGAACTCTTATTCACTACAGAAGTGATACCTCCTAGCCGTTGAGTTAGTAACAGCAGCTGCAAACGCAGGTTAGGAAGGAACAGACAGAGTATTCCGTCTACCACACAACGACGTTACTACAACGTATCCAATTTACCAGCAGAGACATTCTTCAAAGGACAAAGGACTTGGTTGGGCAACACGGCCTTCCATCTACCACCAACCTACCGAAGCGCAGCTCAGAGTAAATATTTATTGCATTTTCCTTTTCCAAATGGGTGGTAATTTAGAATGCATAAGATACTCTATTTACGATAGCACAGTTTCTCCCTGTGTTCCCCAGTCTTCCCACTCTTTCACTCAAACCCATACCTTTTCTTTTGTGTAACCAGCTGTCATATATGTTCCGCCCGCCAGGGACGTTTTCCTTTATGATGTAATTTGTGATCAAGTTATGATTAATTATGTGTATATGTAATTCTGTGTGATTAGTTAGGTATTTAGTAAATAAATAATTAAACCCAATGTTGTATTGCTGATTCAACTTGTTAGCCAGGGTTCATGCAGATAACCAAGAATTTACAACTTTCAGATGAGACTGAATTAAGGGGACAATTAATATTGACTGCTATTGATGTAAAATATTACTAGGTCTTTAAGAGTTTATTCGGAAGATAACAGCTCTATAATTATTATTTTGTGGTGTCCCGACTCTCTAGATAATTACATTTACATGATTAGCTCAATCAGGTAATATTAATTACGGAGAAATTATTTTATAGAATAACATGTCATATCACTTAATCCGGCATAGCCAAAGACACGACAGTGGTGCCACCTCAAGGCTTCCTATAGAAGCAGGTGACAGGACGCCTTATTTGGCAATGGTCTTGGTAAGTGGAGTGTGCCAATACATTAAGCATAATGCTTCCTTGACTAGACTACTGACGGTACATAAAATTCAAAAGGCTGTGAGGCACATTTTCGCATTTGACCAAATGCAACTTTTTTGCTTACTGTTTCATGTGCTTTTACAAAGAAAAAAACATGTAGGCTATATGGATTACACCAAGTTAGGCATACCTAATTTCAAAATAGGCCATCATCACTGTCAATTGTAAATGATTATTATTCACATTTTAGTGGTGAAATTGCAACAGCATGCCAATTATTTGATTGATCTCAATCAGTTTCATGGGAATAGTCTACGCATTTTGATCTTCTTGAATTACTGTTTCATGAGTGAAAAAAATCAAGCTTTTAGTGGTGTATTCATGCATCTCTATACACCAGTGGCAATATTTTAGCATGTAAATCTTGGTGGGGCAAATGCAAAAACATTTTTTAGATGCATGCCAGCAAAGCCACAACACAACACTGAATAACACATGAATTGCACTATAACAGTGACAAATGGTGTCCATAAACTGTTAGGGCCTACATAAAGCTGTCCCAAAAGCAGAGATTTCTTTTCCACACCATGGAGTGAATCCTTACCACTGCTACACCTGGCTATCAGCAGAGCCTTGTCTGGCAACAAAACAGTTAATTCAGACTCATTTACTGCCTTTAAAAAAACATAACTGATATGGTTGACTTGCTTCAACAAATGTGGTTTCCACTGACAATTGAAATGTACATACTATGGCATAAGAGGACAAAGAGCGGATAAGTGGCAATGCGTAATTTCGATTAAGACATTAATGAGCGAGCTAGGACAGATGTAATCAATATTACTATTTGTTCAGCACTTTTGAAATGTACAGCGACAGAATTCAGAACATGGTCCGTTCTTACAGTATTTTCCCTGTACATCAAGTCAGAACCGTAGGATAAATAATGGTGGCATATAAGCAGACAATGAAAGCAGACAAAATTCGATGATGACATTTCTCTAAAACAGGCTATGGGCTACATGTGCACCACCAAGTCAGAACAGTGGGCTAAGTTAGGAGGGGGAAAGGGACCAAATTATTAGGGTGAGGCACATGGGCTACTAACAGCTTACTACAGAGCATACACTTAGTATTACTTTCTTAGCTACGGTATACATATATCCCTGACATATTACATCATTTATGCAGCAGCATTCAATACTTCTTTGGACTCACTTTGTTGTGCTGTGCTCACTTGAACAGGAAGGGAAAAAAAGGTTGAATCATGGAGTCATGGAATCATGGAGAAAGAGGCCCGAACTCCCGACTTGGAATTCCGAGTTGGATGACCGTTCAAAACGTATTTTCCCAGTCGGAGCTCGTTTTTTTCAGAGTTCCCAGTTGTCTTGAACTCACTGAAGTCTGAAATTTCTCAGTTCAGAGTTTCCAGTTGTTTTGAACACAGAAGAAGTCATGCTGGATTGACAGCATGGCCAATGTTTTCAACCTTTTCTTGCCCATCTTGTTGAATGTTTATCCTTTTAAGCTTATAAAAAAGAACCTTAAACCCAGACATGGACCCCACACCCACTCCACTGAATAGAAGGATAGTGATTGCTTTGCTATGCTTGCAGTTAGCCACTCATTGCTGAATTTGCAATTTCCAACTTGTTGTGTAATGTTTATGTCCAATGACCGATATGACAAGGATTGAAAATGATTTGCCAGTAGATTGTCGACTTGATTCATAATGATGACTGCTAGCTACGATTTTTAAAGTATGATGTTGACATGATCAGTCAAATCTATGGTAGATATAACGTGATTGGACATTATTTTATCTGTGGCCAATGACCTTGAGCCTTCTTGGATGGGCACTTTTAAATGTACAGTGTATTCGGAAATAATTCAGACCCCCTTAACTTTTTCCACATTCTGTTACGTTACAGCCTTATTCAAAAAAGTGAATAAATATTTCCCCCCTCATTAATCTACACACAATACTCTATAATGACAAAGTGAAAACGTGTTTTTAGAAATCTTTGCTAATTTATATAAAAACGGAAATATCACATTTACTTAAGTATTCAGATCCTTTACTCAGTACTTTGTTGAAGCACCTTTGGCAGCAATTACAGCCTCGGGTTTTCTTGGGTATGACACTACAAGCTTGGCACACCTGTATTTGGGGAGTTTCTCTCATTATTCTCTGCATATCCTATCAAGCTCTGTCAGGTTGGATGGGGAGCGTCGCTGCACAGCTATTTTCAGGTCTCTCCAGAGATGTTTGACCGGGTTTAAGTCCGGGCAATGGCTGGGCCACATTGAGACTAGTCCTGAAGCCACTCCTGCGGCTGTCATTGTCCTGTTGGAAGGTGAACCATCGCCCCAGTCTGAGGTCCTGAGTGCTCTGGAGCAGGTTTTCATCAAGGATCTCTCTGTACTTTGCTCCGTTCATCTTTGCCTCAATCCTGTCTAGTCTCCCAGTCCCTGCAGCTGAAAAACATCCCCACAGCATGATACTGCCACCACCATGCTTTACCGTTGGTATGGTGCCAGGTTTCCTCCAGATGTGACGCTTGGCATTCAGGCCAAAGAGTTCAATCTTGGTTTCATCAGACCAGATAATCTTGTTTCTCATTGTCTGAAAGTCTTTAGGTGCCTTTTTTTTCAAACTCCAACCGGGCTGTCATGTGCTTTTTACTGAGGAGTGGCTTCCGTCTGGCCCTTCTACCATGAAGGCCTGATTGGAGGAGTGCTGCAGAGATGGTTGTTCTTCTGGAAGGTTCTCCAATCTCCACAGAGGAACTCTGGAGCTCTGTCAGAGCGAAAATCTGGTTCTTGGTCACCTCGCTGACCAGGGCCCTTCTCCACCGATTCCTCAGTTTGACCAGGCGGCCAGCTCTAAGAATAGACTTGGTGGTTCCAAACTTCTTCCATTTAACAATGATTGAGGCCACTATGTTCTTGGGGACCTTCAATGCTGCAGATATTTTTTGGTACCCTTCCCCAGATCTGTGCCTCGACACAATCCTGTCTCCGAGCTCTACGGAATTCCTTCAACCTTATGGCTTGGTTTTTGCTCTGACATGCACAGTCAACTGTGGGACATTACAAAGACAGGTGTGTGCCTTTACAAATCATGTCCAATCAATTGAATTTACTACAGGTGGACTCAAGTTGTATAAACATCTCAAGGATGATCAACTGAAACAGGATGCACCTGAGCTCCATTTCGAGTCTCAGAGAAAAGTGTCTGAATACTATTGTGAATAAGATATTTCTGTTTTTATTTTTAATACATTTGCAAAAATATTCAGAATGGTGACTTTTGCGATCGGTTATCTATCGCTCATTTGCACGTCGTGTCAATGATGTCATGTCACCATATAGGACTGAAGAGGTGGTTCTCCCAGGGAACCATACAAGCTAGAACAGCCACTGTTCACAAGGCATATGAACTGACAGGTTATAGAGCAAACAACCCAATTATCACAACAGATGTTGGGTCTGTGGAGTTTTAAGATCATCAAGGCAGGTACACTGCATTTTGAAATGGAAAAAAGTGAGGACTTCGCGCTTCCCCAGTACTACAGACCTGTTTTCGACATAAACGTTGTAGCTTTAACCAGTGGCATATTTTTCCACTGCATTTGTAGGTGAAATCATTTCGGGGGTCAATGTGAGCCTCTCACCATCTTCCTTTGAAGTCAACAATACCGGTGTGATTGGGAATAAACAGGAGACAGACATACAATTCCCATCAGTGCACCAGGTAGGTGGCTTTGGACACCATAATTAAAGTTTTGAACCTAGAATGGGAGCATTTTATGTTGAGTAAAGTCAAGTATCTATAACTATTTCACACATTAGCAGCCTATACGCCCATTTCTTGCAAGGAAAATGTACTATGAAGAAAAATGTTGGGAAAGTCTCAAATATATGGCGCAAATAGGTTCATTTTGGTGTAGCCTACAAGTTACCAATAGGCCCAATAACTATAACCATGCGAATTAGAGTTGGCATGCTTGCAATATTTTGATATGTATGAGTAGGCTAATTGCACATTTTGCCCTCACACTGCTACCAATGGGTCAGTTGCTTAAGCCACTATCTAAGTTCAGGAATCAATATGGCTATAGTCCATGGCCAATTCCTCCCATACTGCACTGTGGTCAGGGTTCATCTGAACATGTCCATGTTCCTTGCTTCCACTCCCTCAATACCAATGTAGCCTAATTGGAGAATCTGGACCGTGTGGGTTGAGAAGTGGAGGCTTGGTGATTTGGGTGACAGCCAGGATTCATGCAAACATAGGCAGCCTAAGCATGCTACTGACTGGAACCAGTTTAATCAGTGGGTGCAGTCAATTTGTCTTGGGCTTTGATGTGATGGTGGGGGCTGGGAGGGAGGTGGTAGAATTAGTGCAGTAGACCTATGTTCATCATCTGCGGCAGTATCATCTATCACTGTCAAGTTGACAGACCCCTACCCCAACCAAGCCTCCCCCTCAAAAGCTGTTCTCATACATAAGGGGTCTTTTTTTCACTATGTCCTTAATATCAGAATTGCACTCCATTTTAACAATACAAATGAGAATGCACTGCCACAGTTAATTAATGGAATCGTACAAGCACTGCTATTCCCCATCCCCCCTCATCTTTGCATATGGGTTATTAAATGATTTACTGTATTTGGGATGATAGGAGTGGTAAGAGCTGTAGCCATAGTCAGTGATGTAGTGGTAAATAAAGCAAGTCGGTACATTTCAGCAAAGGGTGGGTAAACAAACAAAAAAAAAGTGTGGAGGACCATCCTACTCAGTGAATTTCATAAAAATTCAAATAGTGAAACATTAAACTTCTTAGATAGAACTATACTAAATATATTCAACAGCACCCTGTATGGGATCACCAAAGTATAGCCGGAGGACAGCTATTTTCCGTCCCCCTCTTGGTACATTGACTTCAAAACAAAATCTATGAGGATCATGGTTCTAGCCCTATTCCATAGACTTACACAGTAATTATAACGACATCTGGAGGACATCCTCCAACTTATCAGAGTTCTTGCAGCATGAACTGACATGTTTTCCATCCAATCAAAGGATCAGAGAATGAATTTATACTGAATCTATACTGTTGGTCCCATGTTTTGTCACGTAATTGTAAAACAAAAAAGCAATACGCACCATAAAAGTATTTAGCAAATTGAAAATGAATCTTGATATGTAATACTGTTAGGTTTATGTACTCTTGTTTGTATATTTCTGTTTTGTTGTATTTGTTGTGTTCATAATAAAATAAAATAAATTTAAATAAATGTTTTGTCACATGACACAATACCACAGATGTCTCAAGTTCTGAAGCAGCGTGCAATTGGCATGGTGACTGCAGGAATACCCACCAGATATGTTGCCAGAGAATATAATGTTAATTTGGCAGTGCGTCCAACTGGCCTCACAACCACCAACCCCGTGTAAACACACCAGCCAAGGACCTCCACATCCGGCTTCTACACCTGCGGGGTAGTCTGAGACCATCCACCCGGACAGCTGATGAAACTGAGAAGTATTTCCATCTGTAATAAAGCCCTTTTGTGGTGAAAACTCATTCTGATTGGCTATTCATGGCTCCCCTGGTGGGTGGGCCTATGGCCTCCCGGGCCCACCATGGCTACGTCCCTGCTCAGTCATGTGAAAGCCATAGACGAGGGCCTAATTAATTTAGCTAGGACTGCAGTGCATAAAATGTCATGAGTAGGTGACTCAAAGAGAAAGACAATAATTGTATTTTTCCACATTCACTTTAACTTACTTAGCTAGCTAATGCAGTTAATTTAGCCTACTCAACAACCTGACTCAAACAGAGAGGAAAGCTGTTTATGTTAGCTTGCAGGCTAAGGCAATCTAACACTCCTAACTCTTCCAAGTCAAGGTAAACTTTCGGTTGTATTAATTTATATTCCCCCGGGGCCCACTGGTGTAACTGCTAAACTGCTTGCTGATTGTACACATGGATTGGATTGTGGGTTTATTAACGCATTAGTTCTAGTAGCTATGTTGACTATGGTGTTAGCCAATATGGTGACAATGATGTAGGCTTTGTGTAGCGGTTAGCGGTTATGATATGAAGGTTTGGCTTGGAGAGGTTTTTTCGCTTGGTCACAGACAGCTGTTGTGTTGTGCACTGAAGTCCACAAGCGAAGGGAAAATGTGAGAGGAGGAGAGCACATAGATGTGATGATGATGTTGTATGGCTGCTGTGAAAGTGAACTGTGTCTGCACAGGTGATCAGGGGTGTATTCATTCTGCCGATTCTGTTGCAAAACATTTCTTAAAACAAAATGTGGATGGCCCTACCTGAATTTGTTCAATAGAAACTCTTGTTTTGCAACTGTTTGGGCTAATTATTAAATCCTAGATCCGCCAGATGCAGGCAAGAGTGTGCAAGGTGGTAAAGAATGTGTCAATGTCTGTCACCAGTCACTCCAATTTGTCTCTCGACCTGTGCACCTATGTTATATACTTTCATTTGTAGGCTATGTGGTAGGGACCTCATGACGGGTAAAGGGCAAATTAGAGTATCATGTAGTAGCCTAAACCTAGAAATGTTATGACCTGGGTGAATGGAATATGAATGACAGTCATTCAATATGCTGTAATAAAAATAAGGCCATGATGATCATAGAAAAATGTGTTTTCCTTAATCTTAAACAGCACTGACCGCCACTGGATTATTCACTACCCTGTATCAGATGAAATTGAATGCTGTCATCCTGTGAATTATTTAGACAAAACAACAATACATTTTTATTAACCAGTACAATAAACCTAGAGGCCTCGTGTTATAGTTAGTGTCAGACAGTACCCCAAAAATGCATCAAATGCATTCAAACACAACTTTGAGACCAAGAGTCAGAGTGGCGAGACCTGCATTCTGAAAAGATTAAAGGTGATGCAGCTAATTCAGCGGGCGTGCGTCAAACATGAGCGCTGGCTATGACCTTTTCTGTGGCTATGAGAACAGGCCACATCACAAGACAAACTGTATTAAAAATAAATGGAGGAGCTTTGTGGAAAGGTCAGGACACGTGTTTCTGAGATGTCTGGTGTAAGTCTGTCTATAAGTCTGTATACCGTAACACTTAAATGGCAAGTCTCAAATAGTCGCCTGTCCCTTCTAATTCCCCGCAATGTCACACATTTCAGCAAATAAATGCCTGTTTCAAATAAATGCCTTGTCTAAATGAATTGTTTATGAGGTTACCATGAATTACCATCAATTGTTTACAATGTTTAACATTTGATTTGTTACATTCAAGATGCACTCTGCAGAATTCGCTCTCCCATTTCCCGGTTGCTAAAATTTGAGTAGTATGCCTAATTTCAGTTTCTGACAAAAAAAGCTAGTATAGCGTAGAACAGTGGTTCCCAAACATTTTATAGTACCCGTACCCTTTCAAACATTCAACCTCCAGTTGCGTACACCCTCTAACACCAGGGTCAGCGCACTCTCAAATGTTGTTTTTTGCCATCATTGTAAGCCTGCCGCACACACACTATACGTTTATTAAGCATAAGAATGCGTGTGAGTTTTTGTCACAACCCGGCTCGTGGGAAGTGACAAAGAGCTCTTATAGGACCAGGCCACAAATAATTACAAAATAATTATCAATAATGTCGCTCTTTATTTAACCATCTTACATATAAAACCTTATTTGTTTACTGAAAATGGTGAATAACTCACCACAGGTTAATGAGAAGGGTGTGCTTGAAAGAATGCACATAACTCTCTTGGGTTGTATTGGAGAGTCTCAGTATTAAATCATTTCCCACACACAGTCTGTGCCTGTATTTAGTTTTTATGCTAGTGAGGGCCGAGAATCCACTCTCACATAAGTACGTGGTTGCAAAGGGCATCAGTGTCTTAACGGCGCGATTTGCCAAGGCAAGATACTCTGAGTGTAGCCCAATCCAGGGATAACGAAAGGGATAACAAATCCAGTTGTTTGTGTCATCCGGTTCGGGAAAGTACCTGCGTAATTGCGCTCCAAACTCACTCAGGGGCTTCGCTATATCACATTTGACATTGTCCGTAAGCTTGAGTTCATTTGCACACAAAAAAGTCATACAATGATGGAAAGACATGTGTGTTGTCCTTATTAATGCGGACAGAGAAGAGCTCCAACTTCTTAAGCATAGCCTCAATTTTGTAATGAACCATAAACAATTAATGAACATGCACCTGTGGAATGGTCGTTAAGACACTAACAGCTTACAGACGGTAGGCAATTGAAGTCACAGTTATGAAAACTTAGGACACTAAAGAGGCCTTTCTACTAACTCTGAAAAACACTAAAAGATAGATGCCCAGGGTCCCTGCTCGTCTGTGTGAACGTACGTGCCTTAGGCATGCTGCAAGGAGGCATGAGGACTGCAGATGTGACCAGGGCAATAAATTGCAATGTCCGTACTGTGAGACGCCTACAGGGAGACAGGATGGAGAGCTGATCATCCTCGCAGTGGCAGACCACGTGTAACAACACCTGCACAGGATCGGTACAGCCGAACATCACACCTGTGGGACAGGTACAGGATGGCAACAACAACTGCCCGAGTTACACCAGGAACATACAATCCCTCCAGCAGTGCTCAGACTGTCCGCAATAGGCTGAGAGAGGCTGGACTGAGGGCTTGTATGCCTGTTGTAAGGCAGATCCTCACCAGACATTACCGGCGACAACATTGCCTATGGGCACAAACCCACCGTCGCTGGACCAGACAGGACTGGCAAAAAATGCTCTTCACTGACAAGTCGCGGTTTTGGCTCACCAGGGGTGATGGTTGGATTCGCATTTATTGTCGAAGGAATGATCATTACACCGAGGCCTGTACTCTGGAGCAGGATTGATTTGGAGGTGGAGGGTCCATCATGGTCTGGGGCGGTGTGTCACAGCATCATCGGACTGAGCTTGTTGTCATTGCAGGAAATCTCTGTGCTGTGCGTTACAGGGTAGACATCCTCCTTCCTCATGTGGTGCCCTTCCTGCAGGCTCATCCTGACATGACCCTCCAACATGACAATGCCACCAGCCATACTGCTTGTTCTGTGAGTGATTTCCTGTAAAACAGGAACGTCAGTGTTCTGCCATGGCTAGCGAAGAGCCCAGATCTCAATCCCACCTGTTGGATTGGGCCATTCCCCCCAGAAATGTCCGGGAACTTGCAGGTGCCTTGGTGGAAGAGTGGGGCAACATCTAACAGCAAGAACTGGAAAATCTGGTGCAGTCCATGAGGAGCAGACGCACTGCAGTACTTAATGCAGCTGGTGGACACACCAGATACTGGCTGTTACTTTTGATTTTGACCCCCTTTTTTTCAGGGACACATTATTCAATTTCTGCTAGTCACATGTTTGTGGAACTTGTTCAGTTTATGTCTCAGTTGTTGAATCTTGTTATGTTCATACAAATATTTACACATGTTAAGTTTGCTGGAAATGAACACAGTTGACAGTGAGAGGATGTTTCTTTTTTAGCTGAGTTTATAAAGGATTATTAAATTTTTTATGTATACAGGCATACTAAGACAAAATAAACGTGACACATATTAGTGCAGGAATTTAAGAAATGTATTCAAATGCTGGAAGTGAACAATTAACAATTTCCAATGCAAATGAGCAAAAGCAATATGTATTAAGGCAATAGGGAGAAAGGGAGAAAGGGAAAACAAGATGGTCAAAGACATTATAATGAGTCTTTGAGAAACAAATATCTGTGGATGTGTAAAATGTTATTTTAGAGGTTGAAATCTTTTATGTTTTTAATGTAATACATTTATTCTGTTTAATTCATATTTTGACTTGTTGGAATGCATAATTGCCATGTTTTGGTATTTAGTGCTGAAGTAATCTAACCCTAGATCATTAGTATTTTTTTTACCATTTATAATCAAAAGTATGAAGATGGTAGCTTTTAGCCCTGATTGCTGGATTACCACATGATTCTCATTGAACATTTCGTCTTGCTTTCCTGCCGGCCTACGGGAGACTGTAGCTTAGTGCCACAGGCAGTCACACACCATTGCAGGAGAGGGGACCTATACCTACAGTAGGATTTGGAGTGGACCATCTCACACCTGCAGCTACACTATGAGTAGGAGCTGTGCTCCATAACATCTGTCTTCCTTTTCCTAGTAACATTAGGACTATCTGACATATTTCTTTCCTTTGTGAGCTCATTGGGTGCGTTTAAGGGTCATTGGTTTTGGGAAGGTCAGAGTTGGCCATTGTGGTTGGCCATTGTGGACGCTCCATAGACTATAACAACGCGTCCACCATAACAGTTGCAGTGTTGAAATGAACTGACCATTTTTAAGCCCTGATGAACTTGGGTCTTTGTCCCTCCTCTTTGGGTCCCTTGATTTTCATTTCCTAGGCCGTATTGGTTTTGGATATCATCTTATGACTGAATTAAGATCCTGCTGCTGGCCTAGTTATGGTAACATAGTGCACAAATTAGTGTGGCTTGTAGTAAGTTGAGTCAAGCAAGGTTTTGATTATGTCACTTGTTGAATGAGCAGATCCTTTTTGTGTCTTTGTATTCACACACAAATCAAGATTGATTAGACAGCAATTACCATCTGCTGTGCAAAGCTTTTGAGTGATTTGAGTTTAAAATGCAGTAGCACACTCAATTTAAAAATGTGAATTTTATTCAAATTGTCACTTGAACAGTTAATGGGCCACTTCCTATGCTGATTTAAACAGTGGTGTATGCAGCTTAGCACTAGGCTACTTCACGGCTATAGCATATGTCCACCGGGGTGTCAGTAGGCTTAATGGACAGCAGACCTGGGCAGAAAATAGTTGTATATAAATGTTTTCAAATACTTGAGATAGTCTAATATAGTTTATGAGGAGTTTCAACTAAAAGCCAACTACATTATTGTCTTTGATATATAATATAGGTCTCAGAAATCCAAATAATAGTTTAAAGTATTTTGTATACGTCTCAGTAAACCAAATAATATATGTATGGTGTTTGAATATATGTATGGTGTTTGAATATATGTACGGTGTTTGAATATATGTACGGTGTTTGAATATATGTATGGTGTTTGAATATATGTATGGTGTTTGAATATATGTACGGTGTTTGAATATATGTACGGTGTTTGAATATATGTACGGTGTTTGAATATATGTATGGTGTTTGAATATATGTATGGTGTTTGAATATATGTACGGTGTTTGAATATATGTATGGTGTTTGAATATATGTACGGTGTTTGAATATATGTACGGTGTTTGAATATATGTACGGTGTTTGAATATATGTACGGTGTTTGAATATATGTATGGTGGTTGAATATATGTACGGTGTTTGAATATATGTATGGTGTTTGAATATATGTATGGTGTTTGAATATATGTACGGTGTTTGAATATATGTACGGTGTTTGAAAACAAAATAAATATTTATTTGATGGCTGCCAAATATTTAATGAAAAACCAAAAACTACAATAGTTAGTTGAATTCATGTAAATATACTGTATGATCATTAGCACATGGTTTGTAGGGCTCTTAGATATGGATCTTATTATAGCCTATCGCTAGAATTACATTAAATACATGAAGGACATTGAATCATCACAACATTAGAGTAGACCACTTTTGCGCCTTGACTAACACATATTTTCATAATAACTGAGATGTAAGGTAACACTTGACATCAAGTTCCTATACATGTGTAGTAACTTTGTGATTATTACAATAGCAACATTGTTGTTACATAGGACTTTGGAAATTGCTTTATAATTGGATAATAATGGAGTTATTACATAAGTGGAATATGGAACAGTCACTATTCCTCTTGTGTACAGTAGTTACAAAACCTCAGCTCATTGCTATGGAATTAAAATATAATTACCAAAGTATTATGTAACAACATGCTAATAAAATGTTTCTCCAAAGTTAATTACAGTTTAATTACACAGGCACAAGAACAGTTTAATGTTAAGTGTTACTGAGTGTTCTAATAGTAACGAAATATGGCTATTAAGTGTCGAAAAGAAGCTAAATATCCCAAAACGGCCTTCTTTAATCAGACTCCAGCCAAGGTAGGTGGAAAATCATGTTATTTTGTATTCGGCGTAAACTCTCCTTTTAAAGATAATATAGTGTGTGTTTGGAACAAGAACACTTAGGCCTACACTCAGATGGACAAAGGTTCGAAATTGTTTTTGCTAAGCATCAACTTGCTGTTTGCAATGTTTGCAAACGGCTTTGAAATACACTGCAGTAAATACACTGAACAAAAAATATGAACGAAACATGCAACAATTTCAAAGCTCTGACTGAGTTACAGTCCATATAAGGAAATCAGTCAATTGAAATTAATTCATTAGGCCATAATGTATGGATTTCACATGACTGGGAATACAGATATGCATCTGTTAGTCACAGATGCCTTAACAAAACATTGGGGCGTGGATAAAAGAAAACAGTCAGTATCTGGTGTGACCACCATTTGCCTCATGCAGCGCGACACATCTCCTTCGCATAGAGTTGATCAAGCTGTTGATTGTGGCCTGTGGAATGTTGTCATACTCCTCTTCAATGACTGTGTTGAAGTTGCTGGATATCGGCGGGAACTGGAACATGCTGTCAATCCAGAGCATCCCAAACATGCTCAATCGTTGACATGTCTGGTGAGTAGGCAGGCCATGGATGAACCGCAACATTTTCAGCTTCCAGGAATTGTGTACAGATTGTTGCGACATGGGGCTGTGCATTGTCATGCTGAAACATGAGGTGTTGGTGGCAGATGGATGGCACGACAATGGGCCTCAGGATCTCGTCACGGTAACTCTGCGCATTCAAATTGCCATCGATAAAATGCAATTGTGTTTGTCGTCCGTAGCTTCAGCCTGCCCATACCATAATCCTATATCCACCATGGGGCACTCTGTTCACAGCGTTGACATCAGCAAACCGCTCGCTCGCACGATGCTACACATGGTCTGTGCTTGTGAGGTCAGTTGGACGTACTGCCAAATTCTCTAAAACAACGTTGGAGATGGCTTATGGTAGAGAAATGAACATTAAGTTATCTGGAAACAGCTCTGGTGTATATTCCTGCAGTCAGCATGCCAATTGCACTGTCCCTCAAAACTTGAGACATCTGTAGCATTGTGTTGTGTGACAAAACTGCACATTTTAGGGTGTCCTTTTATTATCCCAAGCACAAGGAGTCGCTAGCAACAGCCCCAAAACATCACTGCTCTAGAGGAGATCTGCATGGAGGAATGGGCCAAAATACCAGCAACAGTGTGTGAAAACCTTGTGAAGACTTACAGAAAATGTTTGACCTCTGTCATTGCCATCAAAGGGTATATAACAAAGTATTGAGACAAACTTTTGTTATTGACCAAATACTTATTTTCCACCATAATTTGCAAATAAATTCATAAAAAATCCTACAATGTGGTTTTCTGGATTTCTTTTCTCATTTTGTCTGTCATAGTTGAAGTGTACCTATGATGAAAATTACAGTCCTCTCTCATCTTTTTAAGTGGTAGAACTTGCACAATTGGTGGCTGACTAAATACTTTTTTGCCCCACTGTATAGGTAGGGATAAAGTGACTAGGTAACAGGATAGATAATAAACAGTAGCAGCAGCGTATTTGATGAGTCAAAAGAGTGCAAAAAGGGTCAATGCAGATACTCCGGGTAGCTATTTGTTAACTATTTAACTAACTATTTATCAGTCTTATGACTTGTGGGTAAAAGCTGTTCAAGGTCGTGTTGGTTCCAGACTTGGCGCATCGGTACCGCTTGCCGTGCGGTAGCAGAGAGAACAGTCTATGACTTGGGTGGCTGGTCTTTGACAATTGGATGGCAGGGAGCTCACCACAGAGATGTACTAGGCAATACGCACTACCCTCGGTAGCGGATGCCAAGCAGTTGCCATACCAAGCTGCTGCCAGTCAAGATGCTCTCAATGGTGCAGCTGTATATCTTTTTGAGGATGCCAAATCTTTTCAGCCTGTCGTGCCTTCTTCCCGACCGTGTTGGTGTGTGTGGATCATGATAATTCCTTAATGATGTGGACACAGAGGAACTTGAAGTTCTCGACTGACTCCACTAAAGCCCCGTCGATGTGGATGGGAGTGTGCTCGGTCCTCGGTTTCCTGTGGTCCATGATCAACTCCTTTGCCTTGCTGAAGTTGAGGGAGAGGTTGTTGTCCTGGCACCACACTGCCAGGTCACTGACCTCTCTATAGGCCACGTGACAAACTCATTCCACGAGTGGCTGAGTGTCTGTGGGTTTTCACTCTTCCCTTGTGCTTGATTGATGAATTAAGGTCACTGACTGATTAGTTAGGAACTCCCCTCACCTGGTTTTCTACGTCTTAATTGGACACAGATTGAAAGGAAAAAACTGAAAAAAACTGGAAAAAAACTGAAAACCAGCAGACACCCCTGGTATCTCATCGTCGTCAGTTATCAGTCAAACTACCATTGTGTTATCATCAAACTTAATGATGGTGTTGGAGTCATGTGTGGCTACGCAGTTGTGGGTGAACAGGGAGTAAAGGAGGGGTCTAAGCACCCATCCCTGAGGGACTCGTGTTGTGGGTCAGTGTGGCGGATGTGTTGTTGCCTTCCCTCACCATCTGGGAGCGGCCCGTCAGGAAGTCCAGGATCCAGTTGCAGAGGGAGGTGTTCAGTCCCAGGGTCTTGAGCTTAGTGATGAGCTTGGAGGGCACTATGGTGTTGAATGTTAAGCTATAGTCAATGAACAGCATTTTCACATAGGTGTTCCTCTTGTCCAAGTGGGAGCGGGCAGTGTGGAGTGCAATAGATATTGCGTCATCTGTGGATCTGTTGGGGCGGTATTCGAATTGGAGTGGGACTGGGTGGCTGGGATGATGGTGTTGATGTGAGCCATGACCAGCCTTTTTAAGCATTTCATGGCTACAGATGTGAGTGCTACAGGATGATAGTCATTTAGACAGGTTACCTTGGCGTTCTTGGGCACAGGGACTATGGCGTTCTGCTTGACACATGTAGATATTACAGACTGGGTCAGGGAGAGGTTCAAAATGCCAGCGGGTCAGCGCAGGCTCTGAGTATTGTAATCCGTCTTGTGAATGTTAACCTGTAAGGTCTTACTCACATCGGCTACGGATATCGAGATTACACAGTCGTCCGGAACAGCTTGTGCTCTCATGCATGGTTCAGTGTTACTTGCCTTGAAGCAAGCATAGAAGGAATTTATCTCATCTGGTAGGGTCGCGTCACTGGGCAGCTCGCAGCTGGGTTTCCCTTTATAATCTGTGTAAGTTTGCAAGCCCTGCCACATTGGACAAGCGTCAGAGCCGGCATAGTAGACATTTCTTATAAGCGTCTGGATTAGTGTCCCGCTCCTTGAAGCAGCAGCTCTGACCTTTAGCTCAGTGCGGATGTTGCTTGTAATCCATGGCTTCTGGTTGGGATATGTATGTACGGTCACTGTGGGGACAATGTCGCCGATGTACTTATTAATGAAACCGGTGACTTTGCATATGGCCCTATACACCTCGTTGAGTGTGGTCTTAGTGCCAGCTCGGTTTGTGGTGGTAAATAGACAGCTACAAAAAATATAGATGAAAACTATTGGTGAAAATAGTATGGTTTGGAGCTTTTCATGAGGCATTCTAACTCAGATGAGCAAAACCTAGAGACTTCCTTAATATTAGAGATCGCACACAAGCTGTTGTTAAAAAAAAGACACACACCTCCCCCTTAACCTTACCCAAAGTTGCCGTTAAGTTTTGACAATGCATAGAAAAACCAGCTAGATGTACAGTATATTGTCCATGTTCAGCCATGACACCGAGAAACGTGGGATATTACAGTTATTCAGGTCCCGTTGATGGGATAGTCTCAAACAGAGCTTGTCCAGTTTGTTCTCTAGTGATTGTATGTATGTTCGCCAATAGAACAGAGGGTAGAGGCGGTTTATTTACTCGCCAACATAGTCTCATCAGGGAGCCTGCTCATTTTCCTCTCTTGCTCCGTTTCTTTTGAATCCTGGGGAGTAGGCCTTGATCCGGAGTGAGCAGTACATACATCCACAGCTGCCGACTCGTTGAAGTAGAAATATTTGTTCAAATCGAGGTTAGTGATTGCTGTTCTGATGTCCAGAAGCTGTTTTTGGTGATATGAAATGATAGCGGAAATGTTATCGACAAAAAACGTTCAGATCAGTGTAAAAAGTCCACACAAAATAGCAGAATTGGTCAGGAGCCCATAAGACAGCAACTATCCACTCTAGCGCCATCTTTTTCTCTTTTAGGCTGAGAAATACCCATCGAAAAGAGCAAATATTAATACGGATTTTCCAGGTTTCACAGAAGGGGCTGTCCCGTTTTGAACATGCTTTACAGTTGTGCTCTAATTGCATAAATATTATAACGTACAGTGTTGCGGATTTAAGACATGGGTAACAACTGCCACATTAATGTTTTCAAATAATTGATTATGTATTTTGACAACCACATTATTGACATTTAGTGAAAACGGATTTGTTTACTGCAGGTTTTTTTAAATTCTCCCATAGCATCCATTGTGTGTTGCATCACCTATCACCCTACCTACAGTAGTTTATTGGTGAACTGTTGAAATAATGGACATTTTATGATTATTGTAATTCAATAGTTGGAATATAGTGGGCAGCACTTTGAATACATTGATGTTTGACATGACAACAAATGAATGAGCTAGGGAGGAATTATAGATAGACAACTTGCAAGTAGCAGACAGTAAACTACAAAAATGGACATTACACTCGCCAGTGTTGCTTATCATATTTAACAAACCAAACCGTGCATCAATTCCGGGTATATAGTAAAATACAGTATACTGCACAGCCCTACATCATAACGGCATATTTGACGTAAGACGGTCAATTTAAGTTTTTGTCCTTGGTATAACCTCAACATAAGTGAGTGAGGAAAAGATCAAGAGAAAATGTGTGTTGGCAATATCTTTTGTATCATACACATAATTGTAAAGTAAATATACGGATACTGTTTTTGCTTGAGAGCAACAAGAGAAGGTTGGAAATGCTCCTTGAAATCATGTCTCCCTTCCTTTCTATTAGATATACATCTGTAGCCTAGTGTGTGTTGCTGTCACATTGAATAAAGTAGCTTGGCATTTCAAAATGCTTTGAAGAATGTTTCAGGGTAATAAATAATATATCTGTTCCTGGACTTCAAGACCTCTTGTGGAAGTGAACCGTAAACATCAAGTTGATGAATCTTCGGTGGAATTTCAGTTTCAAGTGCCTGCTGGATGTTAGATTACATTTTTTTTGTTACATTTAAAAGTACACTATAAAGTTCGAATCAATTTACCAGACCAGTTTCAGTGATCAGTGCAGTTTTGTCCAAACCATGTCAACGATCAGTTCAGTGTTTTCCAAACCATTTCAGTAATTCAATGCATCCATTGGTTTCCAACTATAAAAGAAAACATCATCTGTAAAATTCAATAATTCATGCCACGTCAAAGATGTTATATAATACTGCATAGCAACTAGTCTCTGCGGAGGGAAAGGTCACTTAGCCAGTAAATTCATTGCCTCAGTAGATTCCTATTATAGTATTCCATTTAACCATCACTTTCATCCAAAGCGACTTACAGTCATGCATGCATTTGTGTGGCCCCTGGAATCAAACCCACAACTCTAGGGGTGCAAACACTGTGCTCTACCAACTGAGCCATACAGGACCACTTGTATTTTACTTGCTCTCTCTCTCTCCCTCCCGCTACCTCTCTTACTCCTCTCTCTCTCTCTTCCCCCCTAATTTTCTCCCCCTCTCTCTCTCATCTCTATCTTGCCATGGTTGCCACGTCTAGCTAAAATGTACAGCCCAATGACTACTCAAAACCCGCCCTCAAGGCCTGAAAATGTGCCCTTTTTTTTCCACAGCAGTTGCCACATTTATCCAATAAACCCGTTTTCCATAATGTTAACGAGCAAATTAAAAAGGAATCTCAATATAAATTCTAACGACCTAAGAAACAAAATTTCAAATGAACAATTATTGCGAGATAATGTGACTAATAAAGGAATTTGAATATGTCGCAAGAGAAAAGATAATTCACCCTTATTAAACTTCAAAAAATGAATGTTAGGCTATTTTCTGGCAATTGTGCTGTTATTATGTGCCAGATGTTAAGACTACAAGCTGTTGTAAATGCCCTATTTGCGAGATTGACTTGTCATTTCAATAGCCATAGGCTAGGCCTACTGACTACAATCTGGGTTTATGATTGTAATTCAATTTTACCATGGTTTGGTTAGCGAGATGCAGTTATCCTATTGCCCCTGATAGGCCTACATCTAATGTCAGATAGCCTACAGTAGCCTAGGCAAGATGTAAGATGAAAAATTTAACAGCTTGCTTAGTTCAAATTGATAGACTCATTTATTCAACATGAACAGCGAGGTGATTTCGAGGTAAGAAGCACTTCCATTGCCCAATAGCCTGCTGGAATAAGCTACTGAGGATGGGGTCGTAGTTTCAATCACTGAATCAAATATTAAATTATGGGTATGAACTGAATAGGTCTATTCTTGTCAACAACAGCCAGTGTTTTTGTTTTAACCTGCAGCCTAATCTGACTGACTGTTACCTTCAATCTAATACAATGTAACCCCAGCTGATCTGCAATTGGGAATGAACTGTGACCATGATCACAATTGACAACTTCCAATTTCATTAACTAAACATGTACAAAAGCTGAAGAACATACAGTACGCACATCTTGGTACTTCTTGCAGGTGCTGGAGTTCTAGGTGAATTAATAGAAAAAAAGGAAAACACTGTACACTGCTGCTCATACTCACAGGTGATTTTATGTTAACAACGTTAGGCATCCATATCCCAGGTGAGGGTGGAAGGTCCAATATGTAGGGGCAGTTTTCACTGACATCACTTCCTGAAACAGGAGGTAAAAATGTATAACATAGGTTCACAATATCAACAATCAATGTATTATAATATATGACCATACACAAGGAAAGTGATAAATATTTACAGTAATATACAGTACCAGTCAAACGTTTGGACACACCTACTCATTCAAGGGATTTAATTTATTTAGACTATTTTCTACACTGTAGAATAATAGTGAAGACATCAAAACTATGAGTAACACACATGGAATCATGTAGTAAACAAAGAAGTGTTAAACAAATACAAATATAGTTGATGCTTTAGATTCTTCAAAGTAGCCACCCTTTGCCTTGATGACAGCTTCGCACACTCTTGGCACTCTCTCAACCAGCTTCATAGGAATGCTTTTCCAAAAGTCTTGATAGAGTTCCCACATATGCTGAGCACTTGTTGGCTGCTTTTCCTTCACTCTCCAGTCCAACTCATCCCAAACCATCTCAATTGGGTTGAGGTCGGGTGATTGTGGAGGCCAGGTCATCTGATTCAGTACTCCATCACTCTACTTCTTGGTCAAATAGCCCCTTACACAGCCTGGATGTGTGTTACGTCATTGTCCTGTTGAAAAACAAATGATAGCCCTACTGAGCGCAAACCAGATGGGATGGCATTTCACTGCAGAATGCTGTGGTAGCCATGCTGGTTAAGTGTACCTTGAATTCGAAATAAATCAATGACAGTGTCACCAGCAAAGCACCCCCACCCCATCACACGTCCTCCTCCATGCTTCACGGTGGGAATCACGCATGTGGAGATCATCCGTAAACCTACTCTGAGTCTCACAAAGACACGGCGGTTGGAACCAAAAATCTCAAATTTGGACTCATCAGACCAAAGGACTGATTTCCACTGGTCTAATGTCCGTTGCTCATGTTTCTTGGACCAAGCAATTCTCTTCTTATTAGTGTCCTTTAGTAGTGGTTTCTTTGCAGCAATTCAGCCACGAAGGCCTGATTCACACAGTCTCCCCTGAACAGTTAATGTTGAGATGTGTCTGTGACTTGAACTCTGTGAAGCATTTATTTGGACTACAATTTCTGAGGCTGGTAAATCTAATTAACTTATCTTCTGCAGCAGAGGAAATGCTGGGTCTTCCTTTCCTGTGGCGGTCCTCAAGAGAGCCAGTTTCATCATAGCGCTTGATGGTTTTTGCGACCTCACTTGAAGAAATGTTCGAAGTTCTTGACATTTTCTACATTGTCTGACATTCGTGTCTTAAAGTAATGATGGATTGTCTTTTCTAGTTGCTGATTTGTAAAAGAGACCTTGGTCTCAGTCAGTGTTCCTTGTTGAAATAAAGGTATAATGAATGGAGCTGTTCTTGCCATAATATGGACTTGGTCTTTTACCAAATAGGGTTATCTTATGTATACCATCCTTACCTTGCCACAACACAACTGATTGGCTCAAACGCATTAAGAAGGAAAGAAATTCCACAAATTAACTTTTAACAAGGCACATCTGTTAATTGATAAGCATTCCAGGCGACTATCTCATGTAGCTGGTTAAGAGAATGCCAAGAGTGTGCAAAGCTGTCATCTAGTCAAAGGGTGGCTATTTTAAGAATCTCAAACATAAAATATATCAAATATATTTAACACTTTTTTGATCACTACATGATTCGATATGTGTTATTTCATAGTTTTGATGTCTTCACTATTATTCTACAATGTCGAAAATTGTAGTAATAGCAAAATCCCTTGAATAAGTAGGTGTGTCCAAACTTTGGACTGGTACTGTATATACACACTTTTAAATTAGGATAAAAAAACAAAATAATTTTTACATTTTTGAAGTATAAAAACAGTTTTATGTCAAACTCCTCGTTAAGGCCAAGCGAAGACAGTGTGTTATATTTAACCTTTTTTTAATCTAGGAAAATCAGTTAAGAACTAATTCTTATTTACAATGACAGCCTACCCCAGCCAAACCCTACAGGACTCCCAATCACTGCTGGTTGTCATACAGCCTGGAATTGAACCACTGTCTGTAATGATGCCTCTAACACTGAGATGCAGTGCCTTACACCACTGCACCACTTGGGAGCCCGAGTGTTAAGCCGGTGGATCCAGAAAGATTCCCTTTGAAGAAGTTTCCTCTCAATGTCCCATCTTGACCATTTCTATTTCAATGCATCTCAGAGAACTAATAGGATGTCAAGCTTGTACAAAATGTCTAACCTGCCCGTATATTGCGGAGGTGCTCACTGATCTAGGTCTTAAGGATTCTACAGGTTTTCCCTATGTAAGAAAGACCACAGAAACATTTCACCATGTAAACAACATTGGTGTCATGGAGGTAATCCGGCATTTGATCTTAAATCTTTGTCCTGTGCGGGGTGGGTAAATGAGTCACATTTGTACGTGAAACTGCATTGGGCACATTGGCCACATTTGTAGTTGCCTTCTGGAACCTTGTCCAAGAAAGTTTCCCTTTTCTCTGATGGATAATCAGATTTGTCCACAATATTCTACTTGTCACGCCCTGACTTTAGAGAGCCTTTTTATTTCTCTATTTGGTTAGGTTGGGTGGGCATTCTAGGTTTTCTATTTCTTTGTTGGCCGGGTATGGTTCCCAGTCAGAGGCAGCTGTCTATCGTTGTCTCTGATTGGGGATCATACTTAGGCAGCCCTTTTTCTACCTTTAGTTTGTGGGATCTTGTTTGTGTGTAGTTGCTTTCTGCACTGCATGTAGCTTTACATTCATTTTTGTATTTTGTTGTTTTTTCAGTGTCATTTAATAAAAGTAAAATGTACACTCACCACGCTGCACCTTGGTCCAATCCATCTTTCAACAAACGTGACACTAGTAAGCTATATGGAATTATTTTAAGGTCATACCAAGGATAATTTTGCGCTCTGATTTTTAATTTTAAGACCCCTTGAAGTATAAAAAATAGGGGGAGGCCCTCTCCCTCCACAGCACTTACTCAGTCACTGTCACCCCCTGACTGTAGAGAGCTTTTTATGTCTCTATTTTTGGGTTGGTCAGGGTGTGATTTGGGTGGGCATTCTATGTTCTTTTTCTATGTGTTTGTATTTCTTTGTTTTGGCCCGGTATGGTTTTCAATTAGGGACAGCTGTCTATCGTTGTCTCTGATTGAGAACCATACTTATGTAGCTTTTCCCCACAGGGTTTTTGTGGGTAGTTGTTTTCTGTTTTGTGTCTTTCTGCACCTGACAGGACTGTTTCGGTTTTCGTTCATTCTCTTTGTTATTTTTGTTATTTCAGTGTTCAGTTTAAATAAAGTATGAACACGTACCACGCTGCACTTTGGTCCTCTCCTTCCAACAGCCATTACACTCACTCACTAAGAAACAGGCTGCCTCAATGCCTGTTAGTCAGCAGCAGCAGGTCACAGTGAAATATATATTTTAAAGAAATTGCCATGGTGGCTGCGGTTCAATTTAGAAGTAGCCCAAAAACCTGCAACCCTCGATCAATACATTTTCACCCCCGACATAGATTTCAAAGTAGCCCAATTTTACAGGAAAACCGTTTACATGGCAACCCTGTATCTTTCTCTGCGGTTAACCCCACCTGGCTTGCCCAGCGCCCATGTCTCGGCTGGTTTGCCCAGGTGGGATACTGGGTGGTGCCCCTAGAGGAGGGGGGGGGGTACTGTCACACCTGCTCCCGCTCTTCCCCCCTGGCGATCGAGGGCGCCAGGCTGCCCTGCATCACGCACTCCTGCCATCTATTACGCACACCTGCTTCCCTCGTCACGCGCATCAGCGACATTAGACTCACCTGGACTCAGTCATAATCTGTTTATTTCCTCCCCTATATTTGGCAGTTCCCTTGCTCTGTTCCCTGCTGCTACATTAATTGTTTTTTGTCTGTATTACTCGTTTGCTGACGCTGTTCCTGTCTCGTTCCATGTCTATTCCTTATTAAATGTTTGACTCCCAATACCTGCTTTGTCTCTCCAGCATCATCCCATTTGACAGAATGCAACTTACGAATCATCGGGGAGTACTGGCGTTCCGGTTGGGGATGACATCGGCTCTGGGTCGCTGCCGATGGAACCGGGAGTGCCTAGCCAGCTCGTCGGGCTTCCATGCCCTAGCTGGCTCGAGAGGTTTCGTTGGCTCGGGTGGCGCACATCCCATGTTGGGCCTCAGCCGGATTGTCAGGTCTTGTTCGCCCAGCCGGTCCAGGAGTTTTTTGTTGTTGTTGTTGTTGGTGGTGACGTCGGGGTGGATTCTGCCGCCAATGGAACTGGGGGTGCCTAAGCCAGCCCGTCGGGTTTCCACGACCTGGCTGGCTTGAGAGGTTTCCTCGCCTCGGTTGGCTCGGGCGGGTTTCCATTCCACGTCACACTCCACCGGATCTTTGGGCTCCCTCTCTGCAGCGGATTCGACAGGCATCTTGCCTCAGCCGGATCATCGGGCTTCCCTGCCTCAGCCGGCTCGCCAGTCTCCCACGCTCTTGCCGGTTCGTTGGGCTGTCACGCTCGGCCGGTTCGCCCAGGTGGGACTCAGGGGGCGCCCCTCGAGGGGGGGTGGGGGGTACTGTCACGTCTGCTCCCGCTCTCCCCCCTTGCACTTGAGGGTGCCAGGCTGCCCTGCATCACGCACTCCTGCCATCTATTATGCACACCTGCCTTCCCTTGTCACGGGCATCAGCGATATTGGACTCACCTGGACTCAGTCATAACCTGTTTTTTTTGTCTGTATTACTCGTTTGCTGACGCTGTTCCTGTCTCGTTTCATGTCCGTTCCTTATTAAATGTTTGACTCCCCGTACCTGCTTCGTCGCTCCAGCGTCATCCCATGTGACACCCCCCCTACCATATTGCTCTCTCGCTCTCTCTTTCTCTCTCTTTCGCTCTCTCTCTTTCTCTCTCATGAATGTGGTGATTCACAGCTTTGATTTTGAACAAGCTATTCATATTAATGTTCTGTTTTCAGTGTAATAAACATTGACATGAGAATGCGCCTAAGGCAGGGACTTCTAATGAGAAAATGAAATTAGTTTTTCAGCTGACTGATCAGAAACATTTTTTACATTATAATCAAGCATTTATTTGACATGATTTGTTTGTGTGTGTGTGTTTCTCTCTCTTTCTCTGTGTATTGCTTAATGCATAGAGTGCATGTAAGTTGGTAATGTGCCCAGCTGTGTGCATTTGGTTGATAGGCTGTGAGTGCATCTGCTTTTACACAACACAGTACATGTGTTTTTACTTATTTGTTTTAATACTTGAATCCCAGATTTTATGTAGCCTGTGACATTTTCCAACCTTTATATGTAGGAATTAGCACAAACCCTCCCTGTCAGTGTGAACATCTTTTTTGTGTAACCTTTCCATTTTCCATTAATCCTTCACTCTGAGGTCAAAGGTCTACGTCTGTGGCCCAATTAACTGGCCTGACATGCAATTTATTCCATCTACATTTAACCGTCCTTCTGCTGGGTTTGAGTGCTACACTTCAACTGGAATGATTGAGTGAAAGAATGAATGAATGAATGCAAATGGTTTGCAGTTTTCACACATGTCAAAGCTTATGGACCATGAGTTGCAGTGCTTTTTCTGGATCAAAAAGGGGCTTAGGTGGTGGCCGTGGCAGGGGGCTCGTTGGCCCGTTGGCGAGGCTGAATTTGATAGAACATTTTAGAGGCCCCATCTTGGCGGTGTAAACCTATTTCCTGCAATTCTGCACACTTCCCCATGTAGCTGAGAGAAATGTGTGCAGTTTTGAAGCTCATTTCCTGCGTTTCTACACATTTTGCCATGCATGAGAATGAAAATATTGCAGTTTTAAAGCAAATTTGCTGCGACTCAACTTTTTCTGCCATAGAGCTAAGAGAAAAATTTGTAGTTTTAAAGCTACTTTTTGGTAAATTCAATGCATTTTGCCATGGCTAATGCAGAGTTATTTTGCTCAAACATAACAACTAAAACTGTACTGTTAAATTAATTGTTTTTGGAATTTTAGTCTACATTTTATATCAGTGATTGTCAGTTCTCAAAGATTATATTAGAAGAAAAATATATAGGTCCATTATCTTTTCTAGATACTATTTATCTAGTTTTAGTCTACGTTTACACTGAAAGCATATTATCCTTCCCGATTGTGAAAAAATATATAGGCAACCCGAAATTTTTATTTTATTTCAATGGCAGAAAGGTTCCTGAGTTGGCCTATAGCCCAATCTAGAAGACCCAGTAAACTGGATGAGGTACAGTACATGCATTTGACATTCCTGCATGATCTGTGTGGCAGGAGCCATATGCAGAATACATTTGTAAAAACCCTGGCCGATAATGTACCGGATGCGTTTTTCTACTGTAGGATATGCTAAGGATTTTGAGGACAAATGGGGAGGCGTACACAACCGGTTAAAAGCTTTAGAACACCTACTAATTCAAGGGTTTTTCTTTATTTGACTATTTTCTACATTGTAGAATAATAGTGAATACATAAAAATGATGAAATAACACATATATGGAATCATATAGTAACCAGAAAAGTGTTAACCTCTGCGCACAGAACCAGGGATGAAATTCGACAACATACGGTGATCGTTACATAAATAGTCATATTAAATATTCATGAAAATACAAGTGTCTCACATGTTTCGAAAGCCTAGAATCTTGCTAATCCAACTGCGTTGTCAGAATTTTAAAAAAGGATTTACTGCGAAAGAATTCGATGCGATAATCTGAGGATAGAGCGCCATAAAAAACAACTATTTCAACCAGTACAGGCGTAACAAAATCACAAACTGCAATAAAATAAATAGTTTACCTTTGACGATCTTCCTCTGATTGCAATCCCAATGCTCATTGTTACACAATGAATGGTCTTTTGTTTGCTAAAATCCATTTTTATAGCCACGAAACATTTTGTGAACTGCTTGTGTCGTGAATTCCGTCTCATTCCATTTTCAACAACACATTCGATGTTAATACACACACGAAACGTGACTTTTCCAGTCATGTTTGGTTTCATTGCAATCAACTGGTTTGTTTGTAACACAACCAAACTTGATGGGTCATTTCGCCGGACGTATTGACTGAAAGAAACCCGATTTGAAGACAACAAGTAATGACATCATTGTGCACCAAAGATATGACCGCTGTTTCGTTGATTGACTGTATTTTATCCCAATGACCACTGATCGTCTTGAAATCTAGCTGGGTAGATAGCTAATGAGCTGAGGTAAACGGCAATATGTAATATTTATGTGTTGGAAGACCAACCCATGTGGTAAACTCCGGCATAAAGAGGGTCATTCGCCATTGAAGTTTCATACCGGAAGGAGCAACGCATGTTACGCACAGCGGTGTTTTGGTAAAGCACATCTTTTAAAAATATTTTTACCTTTATTTAACTAGGCAAGTCAGTTAAGAACAAATTCTTATTTTCAATGACGGCCTAGTTGCCAAGGTGTCCATCCCCCACTGAAGCTGGTTCATCCAGTTCCTGCCACAAGTGGTGTTCATCTGCCCAAATTTATTTCTGCAGGCATGGATGTGCCTCAGGGCCAAAAGGGCACAGCATGGAGGCGTCGCTGTGTTCTTTGCAAAATGAAGTCCCCCATCACCTGCACCACATGCTTGGTGACCCTCTGCTTTCAAGCAGAAAGAGACTGCTATGGCACCTGGCATCAGCAGCACAATATTGTGTAGAGGACTGAGGGTCTTCCAAATATTGAAAGTGTTATTTTGTAAACGTATATATATATTTTTTTCATGTTTTTTCCACATTTGTTTTTGGGTGGGGGGGGTGTTAGAATACCATTTTGGTATTTTGTATATACAGTGCCTTGCGAAAGTATTCGGCCCTCTTGAACTTTGCAACCTTTTCCCACATTTCAGGCTTCAAACATAAAGATATAAAACTGTATTTTTTTGTGAAGAATCAACAACAAGTGGGACACAATCATGAAGTGGAACGACATTTATTGGATATTTCAAACTTTTTTAACAAATCAAAAACTGAAAAATTGGGCTTGCAAAATTATTCATCCCCTTTACTTTCAGTGCAGCAAACTCTCTCCAGAAGTTCAGTGAGGATCTCTGAATGATCCAATGTTGACCTAAATGACTAATGATGATAAATACAATCCACCTGTGTGTAATCAAGTCTCCGTATAAATGCACCTGCACTGTGATAGTCTCAGAGGTCCGTTAAAAGCGCAGAGAGCATCATGAAGAACAAGGAACACACCAGGCAGGTCCGAGATGAACAAACCATCCCCACTGTCAAACATGGTGGTGGCAGCATGATGGTTTGGGCCTGCTTTTCTTCAGCAGGGACAGGGAAGATGGTTAAAATTGATGGGAAGATGGATGGAGCCAAATACAGGACCATTCTGGAAGAAAACCTGATGGAGTCTGCAAAAGACCTGAGACTGGGACGGAGATTTGTCTTCCAACAAGACAATGATCCAAAACATAAAGCAAAATCTACAATGGAATGGTTCAAAAATAAACATATCCAGGTGTTAGAATGGCCAAGTCAAAGTCCAGACCTGAATCCAATCGAGAATCTGTAGAAAGAACTGAAAACTGCTGTTCACAAATGCTCTCCATCCAACCTCACTGAGCTCGAGCTGTTTTGCAAGGAGGAATGGGAAAAAATGTCAGTCTCTCGATGTGCAAAACTGATAGAGACATACCCCAAGCAACTTACAGCTGTAATCGCAGCAAAAGGTGGCGCTACAAAGTATTAACTTAAGGGGGCTGAATAATTTTGCACGCCCAATTTTTCAGTTTTTGATTTGTTAAAAAAGTTTGAAAGTCGTTCCACTTCATGATTGTGTCCCACTTGTTGATTCTTTACAAAAAAATACAGTTTTATATCTTTATGTTTGAAGCCTGAAATGTGGCAAAAGGTCGCAAAGTTCAAGGGGGCCGAATACTTTCGCAAGGCACTGTAGTTATTCCATTCAAAATGTACAACTTCACCAATTTGGCCACTTGGGTACATAGGGCTACTTGTGTGGGACACCTGGGTGACTTCATGATAAATGTTATGTAGCACACTCATTTTGGAAGTTATCATTCTGAAATGATAAGTACTGTTGCCCTCTTATGTTTTTCACTGAAATTGTCCTGAATGTTTGTTTTGTTTGTTTTGCTTTTCCAACAGTCTTGAAGGAGTTCCCACATATGCTCATCCCAAACCATCTCAATTTGGTTGAGGTTGGGGGAATGTGGATGCCAGGTCATCTGATGCAGCACTCCACCACTCTCCTTCTTGGTAAAATAGCCCTTACACAGCCTGGAGGTGTGTTGGGTCATTGTCCTGTTGAAAAACAAATGATAGTCCCACGGAGCCCATACTAGATGGGATGGCGTATCGCTGCAGAATGCTGTGGTAGCCATGCTGGTTAAGTGTGCCTTGAATTCTAAATAAATAACAGACAGTGTCACCAGCAAAGTACCCCCACACCATAACACCTCCTCCTCCATACTTTACGGTGGGAACCATACATGCGGAGAGCATCCGTTCACTCACACCATGTCTCACAAAGACACGGCGGTTGGAACCAAAAATCGTACATTTGGACTCATCAGACCAAAGGACGGATTTCCACTGGTCTAATGTCCTTTGCTCATGTTTCTTGGACCAAGCAAGTCTCTTCTTCTTATTGGTGTCCTTTAGTAGTGGTTTCTTTGTAGCAATTCGACCATGAAGGCCTGATTCAAACAGTCTCCCCTGAACAGTTGATGTTGAGATGTGTCTGTGACTTGAACCTTTATTTGGGCTTCAATTTCTGAGGCTGGTAACTCTAAACTTATCCTCTGCAGCAAAGGTAACTCTAGGTCTTACATTCCTGTGGCGGTCTTCATTAGAACCGGTTTCATCATAGCGCTTGATGGTTTTTGCGACTACACTTGAAGAAACTTCTTGAAAAGTTATTGACATTTTCTGTGTTGAATGACCTTCATGTCTTAAAGTAATGATGTACTGTCATTTCTATTTGCTTATTTGAGTTGTTCTTGCCATAATATGAACTTGGTCTTTTACCAAATAGGGCTATCTTCTGTATACCCCCCTTACCTTGTCACAACGCAACTGATTGGCTCAAACACATTGAGGAAAGAAATTCCACAAATGAACTTTTAACAAGGCACACCTGTTAATTGAAATGTATTCCAGGTGACTACCTCATGTAGCTGGTTGAGAGAATACCACAAGTGTGCAAAGCTGTCATCAAAGCAAAGGGTGGCAATTTGAAGAATCTCAAACATAAAATATATTCTGATTCAGATTTTTTACTACATGATTCCGTATGTGTTATTTCATAGTTTTGATGTCTTCACTATTATTCTACAATGTAGAAAACAGTAAAAAATAAAGTAAAACCCTTGAATGAGTAGGTGTTCTGAAATGTTTGACCGGTAGTGTACATTGTACTGTAGAGTAAGTAACTGGCCTGGTTAAGACCATGTTTTAGTCCCCTCATACCTGTATCCCTCCTAGCTGTTCACATAGTATCATCCATGCTTAGTGATTCTACGTAAGGCAGGTTCCATGTTAAAGGCCCAGTGCAGTCATACATTAGGTTTCCCTGTGTTTCATAAATATATTTCCACACTATGAGGTTGAAATAATACTGTGAAATTGTGAAAATGATAGGAGCTGTTTGAAAATAAATTTCTGCCAGTTGGTGGGATGGAGTTTTGTACTGCCTTGTGACATCACCAGGCTGTAAATGAGTTAATAGACCAATAAGAGCATTCCAAACCTCTCTGCCAATAACAGATAGACTTCAGTTTTCCTCTCCCCACTTCCAGTACTTGCAAAATTCTTGCTTGCGAAATAGCTTTTTGCTAAGAATCAATTTTGGTTTCTTTTTCACCATCTTAATTTACATCAATCACAGTAATGTACTTAAATGTTACCCAGAAATTATTTTGATAAAAACGGCTGCATTGGACCTTTAAAATGCTCTTAATATATTCAATTATAATTCCAGTTTTAGCAGGGAGCATCTGTCTTTAATTTCCGCTCTGATTTATATTTCTCCTGCTACGGCCCAATACTGGGGTATCCTGTTCATTAGCGTAAGTTTGGCGCTCCAGCAGAGTTCAAAGTGTTTTCCTATCTGGAGATGTATAGGAAGATTAAAAGAACTAAAACCTATGCTGAGTATGCAGAACCTCCCTCTGTGCCATGTTGGAGAAATGGGGCCGTCATCAGGCAGAACAAAGGCTTGTTTATTGCTGTTTTACATCATGTCTTCTCGTGTTCCTATGAGGAGGGCGTGCTGTGATCATGTCTGTTTGATAAAACCTAAATCACGGCACTGTAGGCCTGGAGAGTCCCTGTTATTTAACATAACACCAGCGCATAAACACACAATGCTTTAATATTATATTACACTACAGACTATATTACACTGCCGATTAATCGGCATGGCCGATTAACGAGGGCCAATTTCATTTTTGGACGCAGATTATGGCCGATTACATTGCAATCCACGAGGAGACTGCGTGGCAGGCTGACCACCTGTTACGCGAGTGCAGCAAGGAGCCATGGTAAGTTGTTAGCTAGCATTAAACTTATCTTATAAAAAACTATCAATCTTAACATAATCACTAGTTAACTACACATGTTTGATGATATTACTAGTTTAACTAGCTTGTCCTACGTTACATATAATCAATGCAGTGCCTGTGAATTTATCATCGAATCACAGCCTACTTCGCTAAACGGGTGATGATTTAACAAAAAAGCGCTATCACGAAAAAATAACAATCGTAGCACCAATGCACCTAACCGAGGAACATCATTGCCTTTCTTAAAATCAATATACAATATATTTTGAAACCTGTATATTTAGTTTAAATAAATTAATGTTAGCAGGTAGTATTAACTAGGGAAATTGTGTCACTTCTCTTGCGTTCAGCGTAAGCAGAGTCAGGGTATATGCAGCAGTTTGGGCCGCTTGGCTCGTTGCGAACTGTGTGAAGACCATTTCTTCCTAAACAAAGACCGTAATTAATTTGCCAGAATTTTACATAATTATGACATATAATTGAAGGTTGTGCAATGTATCAGCAATATTTAGACTTAGTGTGGCCACACGTTCTATAAAATACGGAACGGTTCCGTATTTCACTGTAAGACTTTTTTTCTTTTTTTCTCGAAATTATAGTTTCCGGATTTGACCATATTAATGACCTAAGGCTCGTATTTCTGTGTGTGTTTATTATATTATAATTAAGTTTATGATTTGATATTTGATAGAGCAGTCTGACTGAGCGGTGGTAGGCGGCAGCAGGCTCCTAAGCTTTCATTCAAACAGCACTTTCCTGCGTTTGCCAGCAGCTCTTCGCAATGCTTGAAGCACAGCACTGTTTATGACTTCAAGCCTATCAACTCCCAAGATTAGGCTGGAAATAATATAGTGCCTATAAGAACATCCAATAGTGAAAAGTATATGAAATACAAATGGTATAGAGAGAAATAGTCCTGTAAAATCCTATAATAACTACAACCTAAAACTTCTTAACAGGGAATATTGAGGACTCATATTAAAAGGGACCACCAGCTTTCATATGATCTCATGTTCTGAGCAAGGAACCTAAATGTTAGCTTTTTTACATGGCATATATTGCGCTTTTACTTTCTTCTGTTTTAACACTGTGTTTTTGCATTATTTAAACAAAATTGAACATTATTATCATTATTTATTTGAGACTACATTTAAAAAAAAAATGTTTTACCTCTACTAGAGACAGCTACAGAGAAGTGATAAGCACTGCACATCCCAGATCGGTAGATTCCAATGAGCAGCTACAGTCACATTGGACACATTGTTTAAATTCCTCAATTACAAACTAGCTGTGACGCATTGTTTGAATTCCAGCGAGTGCAGGCTTGATATGAGTTGCTTTGCTTCACCTGCAGTTCAATTTGGAATGATACTTCTTTTAACTCTATGCCACTACATATAATTAGATCAAGGAAACCCTACAGTTGCACTGATGAGTTTGATGACTGAACTATTTTACCCAAATGACTTATGCTTTCACTTATAGAAAGGGAAAACATTTATCTCTCTGTGTAGTCATGCAGTGTCAGCATTAACTAGTCGGTACATGGATTTGTTGAATAGGCCTATTATATAAGGTGCTATAGTTAGACTTGGCATTTAAAAAAAGTTTGCAGTAAAACTGTTTGAAAGCCGAGGTGATAACTGATTTGCATTTAGGCACCACTGTTGCTGACAGTCAAGTTCAGTCTTGTTTTGAAAACATTAGCTAGCACGTGTCCTTTATTTATGATCTCTCTCTGAAATGATGAACAGCAGTCATCTTCTTAAGAACAAACTATAGCACCATTGTTCTTTTAAAGAGGTGCTTAAGATAACACGCTGAAAGGGCAGAACAGCACATCTGGAATTAGCTAGTAGCTGTGGCGGCAGGCAGACCTGCTGCAGTAGAAAGCTGCCCTCACTGCACTCTCCTACAGTAGTCACAGTGCTCTCTGTTCTCTGCTCCCATACCAGCTGACATGGTACAGTATGTCATGCTATGCATGCTTCACTGGCTCTGTCTAAGCCCTCTGACTGTCCGTTTGAAGCTGGGACAGAGCAGGGCTGGGGAGAGTTCTTTTAGGACCACAGGACCAGAGAGGGCTTGCCAGGACACGGCTAGGTGACAGATGTAGTGTGAGGAAGGATCTAACCTTTGTGTTCTACTACCTAGCTCTCTACTTGAGTCTAGACCACACACAGGCACACAGGTGTGTCCAAGCATTCACACAAGCACACATATAGGTTGGGTTAGTGTTGGGTTAGTGTTGGGTTAGTGTAAGGGTATTTGCTGTAAGAACAGTGTACTAATACGTCATTTCAATACTTGTTATTAGTCTCATAGCATAGGGCCACTCTTCCAGTACATAGGCATAATACTCCAAGCTATTTAAAAGCATATGCATTAATGCAAAGTTTATTTTGCTTCGTGTTAAGCCTTTTTCAAAATGCTTGGTTGATTTTAATTATTCACATAGTGTTAACACTCTGCAGTCCCAGTTATACAAAGGATGACACTGGCTTTCACACACAGTGCTTAAATACAACTGTGAATGCTGAATTAAATGTAAAGTATTACATCGTTCTCAAAAGGTGACACTGCTATAATCTTGTAACTGCTAATTAAAACTACTTGACTAAACTAAAGCCTCCGGTAGCCTCAGCGTGTGGAAAGTTACAGTGACGGAGGAAGAAATCACCCAGAGAGAGCATATAAGGTGCATCTGAAATGGCACCCTATTCTCTATATAGCACACACATTTTGACCAGAGCCTGCATAGTTTTACTGTACATAGAAAACCTTGAAATGAAACATCTTTATATCAACTGCCAATTTATTTCACCCAAATAACTGTTCTCTTCTCCCTTCTTCCAGGTGCACCTTATATGCCATTTTACATTATTCCTGTTATTTATTCATCTTTCAAATTGGATTTTCCCATCTGGCGTATTGTGCCATAAAGCCTTTCTTTGGTTTGGTGCTATAGATCATTACTCACTTCCTTTCTTCCTCTGGGGGATGTCACTAGCGTTTTTATCCCACAGAACCAAATCCACAGTGAAACATCACCGTTTCCTCTGTGATAAGGTTATTTCGTCCTTCGGTTGCTATGCAACAATGTGAAGTGTTGGCACAACATGATTTTTATCTGTTCCAACAATAAAGGCAGTATTGCGCATAGCAGCATATATATTACTAGATGTGTGTTTCTAATGCTGCCAGCCAGGATCAGTCTGATGGAACATAAAACAGTTTGAAATTAGATTCCCCCCACTCTCTCTCGTTCTACACTGTGTTCTAGAATGTGTTCTTCTTCTTCAAAACCATCTGTGTTGTTTTATTCAACCTGACTCTAACATTTATGGGTTTGGAAATTAAGGCATTATTGATATCCAGTCTCTGTGCCCCCTATAAAATGTTACTTTCTGAATATTCTCGATTTTCAATATGATTTATTTTTTGCTATAAAAATCGTGCTCATGTTGCATGTTCTTATATTTATCAATCTCGTAGTCCCTTGTATTTTCACCTGAAGAAACCTTGTAGAAAGTCTCTGTAAAGTTGTCAAATCATTCAAATGTTTTCTAGGCTAGATAACAACCAAAAACGGAGCCTGTGTTAAATGAATTCCATTGGGCATGTTTTCATTTTGAACATTTATTTGTTGAAATGGATGTATTATAGATGAGCCTTGGCTGGTATTGTCTCAAACAAGTACAAATATGTGCCATTGAAAATGGATTGATTCTAACAACATTGTGATCAAGTTAACAAATAAAAATGTTGCTCGTCTCTTTTGGTTTCATCAGAGAGCGAGAGCTGCTGTGAAGGTTGTGGGGTGGAGAGGGGTAGACATATAATGGTACTTAAATTAGAAACGTGTATCATTAATCATCCCTTTCTTTCATTGCCTTGACACGTGAGACAAGGAAATCTATGTTTATCTGAGCTGGGAGAATAAATATGAACAACGTCATTTCATGGATTAGTCCCCAAAGAACAGAACAGCCACTCTCTCAGGGTGCACTTTCCAGTCATCACTCAACTGACTAAACAAGCCAATTATTTATTATACCCCAAACATGCCAATTAGTTACAGAAGCTGAAATCTCTGCTACAATGTTTTTTATTATGGTATTGATGCATTGGGTGACTTGTGTAAGGTGCTGTCAGACAGTATCTCTTCCAGTCCAAAGCAATTGATGTGAGCATCACTGGAGAGAGCAGCTAGGAGAGTGTTTTGTTCTGTCAGTGTTCTGTTTGACACTGATGGCCTGTAGAGGATAATATTTTATCATTTTAGTTGGCCGGTTTTATTTGTGTTATGTAGAATGTAAGATAATAGAGCATTTAAAGTATAGAATAGATGCGCTGGTTCAATTGTTACTTTTCTAAATGCCTGTGCTGCAGCAACGCTACATTCATGTGATAAACTCTGATTATCTGATTACGTGGTCTGGTGCCTGTAAAGCTTTTCCCAGAGAGTTTGAAATGTATATATTCTATAGGATTGTCAAATTCACTCCACCTAAGCCTTTTATTCGTTGTGATTTGAGATTATAGGCTTTTTCTAGTACATACAGTGCCTTCAGAAAGTATTCATACCCCTTGACTTATTCCACATTTTGTTATGTTACAGCCTGAATTCAAAATGTATTAAATATTGTTTTGGTCACCTATCTACACACAATACCCCCCATACTGACTGTGAAAACATGTTTTTAGACCTCTTTGCAAATGTATTGAAAATTAAATAAAGAAATGTCTTGTTTATTTAAGTATTTACACCTCTTTGCTATGACACTCCAAATTGAGCTCAGGTGCATCCAATTTCCTTTGATCATCCTTGAGATGTCTTTACAACTTCATTGGAGTCCACCTGTGGCCAATTCAATTGTTTGGATATGATTTAGAAAGAAACACACCTGTTTATATAAGGTCCCACAGTTGACAGTGCACGTCAAGACAGAAACTATATCATGAAGTATACCACTGTGCTACTGTCCGCAGATCTCCAAGATAGAATTGCAATGAGGAACATATATGGAAAAGGATATCAATCCATTTCTAGAGTGTTGAAAGTGTCCAAGAGCACAGTCGTTTCCATCATTAGGAAATGAAACAAATATGGAACTACCCAGACTCTACAGCTGGCCATCTGACCAAACTGAGCAACCGGGCAAGAAGGACCTTGGTCAGGGAGGTGACCAAAAACCCAATGACCAATCTGACAGAACTACAGAGTTCCTTGACTGAGATGGGAGAACCTGCTAGAAAGACAACAGTCTTTACAGCACTTCACCAATCTCTGCTTTATGGGAGAGAGGCCAGATGGAAGCCACTCCTGAGAAAAAGGCACAACAGCACGCCTGGAGTTTGCAAAAAGGCATGTAAAGGACTCTGAGACCATAAGGCAAAATTATCTGTGGTCTGATGAGACAACATTTTTACTCTTTGGCCTGAATGCAAAGCGCTATGTCTGGAGAAAACCAGGCACAGCTCATCACCCATCTAACCATCACTACCTTGAATCATGTTGGTAGCAGCATCATGCTAAGGGGATGCTTTTCAGCAGCAGAGACTGGGAGACTGATAAGGATAGAGGGAACAATGAATGGAGCAAAATACTGGTAAATCCTTAATGAGATCCTACTTCAGAGGGCATGCAACCTTAGACTGGGGCGAAGATTTACATTCCAACAGGATAATGACGCCAAGGATACAGCTAAAGCAATGCTGGGATTGCTTCAGAACAAGAATGTGAAAGTCTTTGAGTGGCCCAATTAAAGCCCAGACTGGAATCCCATTGAAAATCTGTGGAAAGCCTTGAAGATTGCTGTTCACCAGTGCTCCCCATCTAACTTAACAGAGCTTGAGAAAATCTGCAAGGAAGAATGGGAGAAAACCCCAAATCCAGATGTGAATAGCTGATAAAGATATACTCAAGATGACTCAAAGCTGTAATCACCAGCAAAGGTGCTTCTACAAAGTATTGACTCAGTGGTGTGAATACTTACAGTATGTAAATTATATATTTCTGTATTTCATTTCCCATAAGTTTGCAAACATTTCTAAAAACATTTTCTTCACTTGGTCATTATGGGGTATTTGGTGTAGATGGGTGAGATTTTCATTTATTTAAGCGATTTTGAATTCAAGCTGGAACACAACAACGTGGAATAAGTCAAGAGATATGAATCATTTCTGAAAGCACTCTAGAATAATGATATCATGCTTATTCTAGCCATGTTCTTTATAATATTCATAAAGACTCAATATGAATGTCTTTTGTAATGATGTGAGGTCTGGGGGATCCCCCCCATCCCCCCCAACAACATTTCTGTGGTTTTCTACTCAAGGTAAAGTGATACAGGTGTACTGTACCATGCGCCTCTATATAGCTTGCTAAATGTTTTCGGCTGGCAGGCAATGCAACTACAGGTTATTCAGGAAGGCAGCAGCTGCTGAATTCTCTCTTTTCATACTGACTCAGCATGGGCATAATTATCGGGCCGTTTTCTTACCTGACTCACTCACCATTTGGCCTCCTTAAACTCCTCAACTTGTTACCAGTTCTATTATGAAAAGGAAAAGAGGGGAGGTAAAATAATCTCAGTTGGTTTGGTTACATTTAGGTTATAAAGAGTTCATTGTTTTGTTTTTATAGAGCACAGCTGAACTGATTTTTCACCATCTAACATAGAAGACCAAAAGACCTAAAAGGATGTTATTTTATAGAACATGGAAAATAAGGTAGCCTAGTGTTTAGTAGTGAATTGCTGTGTCGGGTATGATCTCTCTGCTCAGTAAATCTCCTATACACAGCAGTTCCATTTAATATGTGGTTGCTCTATCTTTGTAGGCATTGACTAACTGTGTGGAATAGAATGAAATGTCAATTCATGACTCTATCCGTCAGCTGGTCAGGCCCAGAGAGATCAAACGTCAGCTGGTCAGGCCTAGAGAGATCAAACATCAGCTGGTCAGGCCTAGAGAGATAAAACATCAGCTGGTCAGGCTTAGAGAGATCAAACGTCAGCTGGTCAGGCCCAGAGAGATCAAACGTCAGCTGGTCAGGCCCAGAGAGATCAAACGTCAGCTGGTCAGGCCTAGAGAGATCAAACGTCAGCTGGTCAGGCCCAGAGAGATCAAACGTCAGCTGGTCAGGCCTAGAGAGATCAAACGTCAGCTGGTCAGGCCCAGAGAGATCAAACGTCAGCTGGTCAGGCCCAGAGAGATCAAACGTCAGCTGATCAGGCCTAGAGAGATCAAAGCACATTTATGTATTTATTTTGTATTTCACCTTTATTTAACCAGGTAGGCCAGTTGAGAACACCTTTATTTAACCAGGTAGGCCAGTTGAGAACACCTTTATTTAGCCAGGTAGGCCAGTTGAGAACACCTTTATTTAACCAGGTAGGCCAGTTGAGAACAAGTTCTCATTTACAACTGCGACTTGGCCAAGATAAAGCAAAGCAGTGCGACACAAAAAACAAAGAGATACACATGGAGTATACAAACGTACAGTCAATAACACAATAGGAAAACAATTCTATATACAGTGTGTGTAAATGAGGTAAGATTAGGGAGGTAAGGCAATAAATAGGCCATAGTGGCAAAGTAATTTCAATTTAGCAATTAAACACTGGAGTGATAGATTCTGTACACTTCTGGCCCCTCTTTGGACACTGTGTTACCTAACCTCCAGACGAGCTTCAATGCCATACAACTCTCCTTCCATGGCCTCCAACTGCTCTTAAACGCAGGGAAAACTAAATGCATGCATCCCCGAAGTCAAAGATTGGTAGGATAGTCAGTTTTACGAGGGTATGTTTGGCAGCATGAGTGAAGGATGCTATGTTGCGAAATAGGAAGCCAATTCTAGATTTGATTTTGGATTGGCAATGCTTAATGTGAGTCTGGAAGGAGAGTTTACAGTCTAACCAGACACCTAGGTATTTGTAATTGTCCACATATTCTAAGTAAGAACCGTCCAGAGTAGTGATGCTGGACAGGCGGGCAGGTGTGGGCATCGATCGGTTGAAAAGCATGCATTTAGTTTTACTTGCATTTAAGAGCAGTTGGAGGCCACAGAAGGAGAGTTGTATGGCATTGAAGCTCGTCTGGAGGTTAGTTAACACAGTGTCCAAAGAAGAGCCAGAAGTATACAGAATGGTGTCGTCTGCGTAGAGGTGGATCAGAGAATCACCAGCAGCAAGAGCGACAACTTGAATTTATTGATCTTAATCCTGGAATATTACATTTCATAAAATTGTTTATAGAGCCTTTATTAGTCATTTATTTCAATTAGGGTAATATAAGAACACAGTTATTGCTAGGGTCTTTCTTTTTGGTCAGATTGTTACCTTGCCCAATAGTTTCACTATCTAATCAAGTTCCAAACTGTTGTGTAATTGCAGTGAATATTCTGATGATACTTCAGAGTTTGTGCAGGCATACATGACTCCATTGTTTGCCTCAATCTGTTCACTGCAATAGCCAAGTTTATTAAGCTCTACAAAAGAGATGTTCAGAGAGGATAAATCCTCATAATGTGAGACTGAAAATCTGTTGTATGATAAATGATAATGGAGTTATTATAGCATACTCATGTCACTATGGGGACTGTAGATAGCCAGTGTTTGTGAAAATATGCGAGAGTCTGGAAGCAAGTACAGGGGGTGAGTGAGTGTTTTAATAAATAAACAAAACAATAAACACGAAACACAAACAACGCACCGACATGAAACAGAGTCAATAACACCTGAGGAATGAACCAAGGGGAGTGACAGATATAGGGAAGCTAATCAAGGAGGTGATGGATTCCAGGTGAGTGTCATGAGGGGCAGGTGCGCAAGACGATGGTGACAGGTGTGCAGGATAATTAGCAGCCTGATGACCTAGAGGCCGGAGAGGGAGCATACGTGACATTTACTTTGTGAATAGCTTATGGTTTGAGTCTGATAAATTGAGCTCTAACAACTCAGTGAGGCTTAGATTTTGATGTGATATAATCCTCAGTGATGGTAGTTTGGGAATTAACTGGGTATGTACAATATTTCATAAGTAGATGTGAGATCACCATAGAAAGGGTAGATAGAGTAGCAGGATTTCAAATAGTCTCATTCAGCCTCTAACTACCACTAAAGAGCTGCAGCTGGACTCCTCTGGTCTTTCAGACACTGTTTAGCCAGCTGCTCGTGGTCTTGCATCATGCTTCCATGTCACAAACAGTCTCGCCTCTGTTTTCTACCACTCTCTCCTTTTCAAAACAAACTCTGTGATAGATTTCCGAAGACCAAACAGTATGGACGCTCATCACTCATACTTCTTTTGAGAAAACAGTGAAGTGTAGCGAGAGGTCTGGAGATAGACAAAGCCGGTATTTTTGGCAGTGCTGTCATCACGCTAGGGATCCACTGCCAGAGCATCACCACTTGACCTTGACCTGTTTCTAAGTGAGGATCAGCTCAAGATAACCAGTAAACAAATAAAACAAACCATTTGAAAAGGGTAGGGCCCTTACACGGGCCATCCATCTGACATCTGCCTTGCAGTTAGGTTCACTGTAATGGCCGATTGTGAAAAATGGGATTCTAATGATGCGATGTCTGGTGTGCAGTGAGCACAAAGGATGAAAACAAAGGACGAAAGGGTTTCCTTGTAACTGATGCCATGTTAAGAACCATCTGCCTCAAACTTGTCTGGGCTGTCATCTGTGATTGTAATCCAGCGCAATACATACAACTGTAGCAGGCTCTTGCTATACTGCTCCAGGCTGTCCACTGGTGGATAACAAAGTACTTAGGAGGGAAAGAGAAAGAAAGAGGTACATTGGCTGCCTTACTGGAAGTTAAGTGGTGAAGAAGAGGACTCCTATTTGGAATATATTGCATGGATGTTCTAAAAGTTGTAAAATGAATAGGCAATTTAACCAGCTTCCTCACTTCAAAGATATCAACTTTAGAAAAAGGTGCAATCTATAACCTAAAATGGTTATTCAGCTGTCCCCATAGAACCATTTGAAGAACCCTTTTTCGTTCCAGGTAGAATATCCCTTTTGGTTTCAGGTAAAGCCCTTTTGGGTTTCATTAAGAACCCTTTCCACAGAGGGTTCTCCTATGGGTACAGCTGAAGAACCCTTTTGTAATCCTTTTTTCTAAGAGTGTAGACTATCAACCTAGGGCTGTGTAACATCCTGGCTTATAAAACTGTCTGGTTCCACTCTTTATTGTATAGGGAGAAAATTAGTCCCTCCAGAAAACTACCATCATGCATTATATTGATTTGCCCACAGTGGCTGTAATGTAATGTTGATGAAATAATCCAATGAGTTGTAGATTGTGTAAACAAATCCAAATGAGCTGGATAGTCAGGTAACAAAGCAAGGTTATACCTCTTGATTGGATTAATAGTAAGGTAAAATAGCAAAGGTGCTGTCAATTAATTGGATTACATGCTAAAAATAGCCCTTAGCTGATGATTCTTGGCTAAAGCATGAGTAGTTATTTCACCCATATTATCCAACCCACTGTGTGCTAATAGAGGTAAGGTAAGCCGGGCCTGTAATTAGGTTATAATTAGCTCGCTTACACTCCAATTAGTTCATGCTCCGTGTATCTCTGTTTCTTTACAGCTTCTATATGCTGGCAATTATGCCATGTAAATTAGAAAATGTAACATTCTCCTGGAGAAGAAATGTTAAAAGGTAAAGTTTTGCTTTGTAAGCTAACCTGTAACGTTTGTCATCAGTAGACCAACGTGTAGCGTGGTAGGCATACATTATTTTATTTAAATGTTCCACCAAGAAAAACAATACAACCAACGAACCGCTTCATAGTGCAAACTACATGCACTCAAACAAAGCCAAGATCCCACACTGAAGGAGGGAAAAAGGGCTGCCTAAGTATGATCCCCAATCAGAGACAATGAAAGACAGCTGCCTCTGATTGGGAACCACACTCGGCCAAACACAAAGAAATAGAGAACGTAGAATGCCCACCCAAATCACACCCTGACCTAACCAAACATAGAGAATATCAAGGATCTCTAAGGTCGGGGCGTGACATAACCATTGCAGCTGTGTCACGTTGGTAACAATGATTCGGGAGACAAGCGCAGGAATGCATAATCATTTTTTTTATTACACCCAAAATTACGGTGTGCCGTGTAAAGGCATGGGAACGAAGACCAAACAAACACATACACAAAACACAAGGTTGAACCCCAAACAAAAGAGCGAGGAGTACCTCGAATAAATAACACAAAATGATTATCACATGGGACGAGACCGGTAATCATCTGCCCAATCCACAAGGGCACGAAAGCCCAAAACAAACAGCACAGGTACTCATGCACCAACGGACATGTAACAATAATCGACAAGACCATGGAAACCAAAGGGCACATACAGTTGAAGTCTGAAGTTTACATACACCTTAGCCAAATACATTTAAACTCAGTTTTTCACAATTCCTGACATTTAATCCAACAAAAAATTCCCTGTTTTAGGTCAGTTAGGATCACCACTTAATTTAAAGAATGTGAAATGTCAGAATAATAATAGAGAGAATGATTTATTTCAGCATTTATTTCTTTCATCACATTCCCAGTGGGTCATAAGTTTACATACACTCAATTACTATTTGTTATGTTTACCTTCAAATTCTTTAACTTGGGTCAAATGTTTTGGGTAGCCTTCCACAAGCTTCCCACAATAGGTTGGGTGAATTTTGGCCTTTCCTCCTGACAGAGTTGGTGTAATTGAGTCAGGTTTGTAGGCCTCCTTGCTCGCACACACTTTTTCAGTTCTGCCCACAAATTTTCTATAGGATTGAGGTCAGGGTTTGGCCACTCCAATACCTTGACTTTGTTGTCCTTAAGCCATTTTGCCACAACTTCAGAAGAATGCTTGGGGTCATTGTCCATTTTGAAGACCCATTTGCGACCAAGCTTTAACTTCCTGACTGATGTCTTGAGATGTTGCTTCAATATATCCACATAATTTTCCATCCTCATGATGCCATCTATTTTGTGAAGTGCACCAGTCCATCCTGCAGCAAAGCACCCCCACAACATGATGCTGCCACCCCGTGCTTCACGGTTGGGATGGTGTTCTTCGGCTTGCAAGCCTCCCCCTTTTTCCTTCAAACATAACAACGGTAATTATGGCCCAAAATATCTATCTTTGTTTCATCAGACCAGAGGACATTTCTCCAAAAAGTACAATCTTTTTCCCCATGTGCAGTTGCAAACCATAGTCTGGCTTTTTTTATGGTGGTTTTGGAGCAGTGGCTTCTTTCTTGCTGAGCGGCCTTTCAGGTTATGTCGATATAGGACTTGTTTTTACTGTGGATATAGATACTTTTGTACCTGTTTCCTCCAGCATCTTCACAAGGTCCTTTGCTGTTGTTCTGGGATTGATTTGCACTTTTCGCACCAAAGTACGTTCATCTCTAGGAGACAGAACGCCTCTCCTTCCTGATCCGTATGACGGCTTCGTGGTCCCATGGTGTTTATACTTGCATACTATTGTTTGTATAGTACTTGCGTACTATTGCCCATCAGAAGCTTCTAAAGTCATGACATAATTTTCTGGAATTTTCCCAGCTGTTTAATGGGACAGTCAACTTAGTGTATGTAAACGTCTGACCCACTGGAATTGTGATACAGTGAGTTATAAGTGAAATAATCTGTCTGTTAGCAATTGTTGGAAAAATGACTTGTGTCATGCACAAAGTAGATGTCCTAACCAACTTGCCAAAACTATAGTTTGTTAACAGGACATTTGTGTAGTGGTTGAAAAATGAATTTTAATGACTCCAACCTAAGTGTATGTAACCTTCAAACTTCAACTGTATATACAAATAGTCTTCAGTGGGAATAGGAGACAGGTGTTTGTGATGAATGTTCCGGAGGGATCCGTGACCGTTACTTCGTCGATGGAAGGATCGGATCAAGGTGCAGCATGGTAGGCGTACATTTGAATTTATTAAATGAACACCAAAAAAAAAACATACAAAACTAAACATAACATCTAGTAGGGCTAAACAGCACAGTACCAAAATCAAGATCCCACAAACTACAGGTGGAAAAAAGGCTGCCTAAGTATGATCCCCAATCAGAGACAACGATAGACAGCTGCCTCTGACTGGGAACCATACCCGGCCAACAAAGAAATAGAAAACATAGAGTGCCCACCCTAGTCACACCCTGACCTAAACAAATAGATAATTAAAAGTATCTCTAAGGTCAAGGCGTGACAGACAAGCTGCTGATATGGCCCTAGTTGGTATATTAGTATGCCAGACATTCAAGCACCGTCATGCAAACATTGAGTTAACTTTTTTTTAAATTATAGCATGACGATATACTCATCTAAATCCTCATCCTCATATTGTTCATTAAACTTGTTCTTCTGCAAAATGCAATATTTTAGAAGCTAAAATTTACTGAAAGCAGAGATTCTGTTTCTGTTATGGTTGTTGTGATGCTGACAGTTACTGGCGAAGCAGAACAGAACAGGAGAAGGTCACTACATAAAGGTGTGCGGTAGCCTGGAGACAAAATAACATTGATGATTCACAACCGCTTTACCTCTGTGCCCACTGCTTTCATCGTAACTCTACCGTACTTTAGCTAACATTTTGTTTTGATTTAGAAATTTGACTAATATACTGTATATAACCAAGTGAAAGGTTCACGGTTCTTAGTTCAGTTTTGTATTATACCTACAGTGCATTTATTTATATCACCTATAATATTGTCATTTCATCTCTATATCCATTGGAAAACAAGTCATGTCTCATTTCAGTTGCACTCATGTTTTCACAATCTTCTCCGTCTACTGAGCCCTTTAAAAAAGCGAGCTGATAATTAAAATGTGAGATGCAGAAAGGCTGTGCTTTAGCTTGTGTTGACAACCTGATTCATCTCTAACATGTTCACGGTGCACTCTATTTGTTCTGCCTAGTCTGTTGTTGCCACAATCTCGAGTGCTGGCACTAACAATACAGCACTGTGCTCATGCCAAATTGTTCATTAGCTGTAAAATGTACATGACTGCCATATAGAAAACAAAGACCGTTTCAGACTAGATTTCTGTTTTTCTTCTTTCCCAAGCCTCGATTTCATGTGCTTTGTTTTTAACACTAGGTCCGGCATCTCAAGAGACGCTCAGCCAAACGTTGCTACAAAGAAGATAAAGCTCATTAGATTCAGTGCCTTAAAGCAAAGACGAAGTAGAGAACATTTAATGTCACCGTTGGTACATTAGTTATTTCAGGAGATGGTGGTTATGTGGAGCAGGAAGAATAATAAACAGTACTAGTGCTGGACAATGCTTGGTTATTTTGAATGTTAGGTTTGGTCTAGTTTGGTTTGCCTTTGGCCTGTGATTACAGTTGGTGCAGAAACAGGTGTGTGTGTGGGTGGGTGCGTGTGTGTGTGTGTGTGTGTGTGCCTGTGTGTGTTAGCTAGAGAATGGAAAAGTGATCTATTTAACTACATAATATCTCCCAATCTCCCATGTTGACTGGCCCCCAGCAGCATCTGCATGTCCTGAACGGACATCACTGAGGTCCTGATCCTGTCTCTTATCATGAAACTCAGAACAGTTTCAGCTCTGCAGATACCACAGAGACACTCATCATCACCCACCTCGAGCTTAGGCCTACTGAAACAGCTTCTTCATATTGCCAGCTCAGACCAGAGCTACATTTACTGAAAGAGACTGTGTCACTGTGTGACTGTGAATACTCTATCTGAACAATGCATTCATTGTGTGCATGTAATTTGGTCAGTGTACACCACTTGAATGGATATGGTTAGATATAAAAATGATTAATCCTAAATGTAAAAAAACCATATTTCTCAGAGGATATCATGCAATGGCCATGAACGTTTGTGAACCTCCCTAATCAGTTTGCCATTCAAAGACTAATACATTCAATCATCCAGTGCTGCTGAAAGCTATTCCCTCTGCAGAGTCCTGCGCAAGTGGATGCATTGTTGATTACCTGTAGCCACTCTAAACACAAGGAGGCAGCTGTTCACTCATGCCTCTGCCAGTGGAGACAGTATAGGCTGTCCTTGGGAATAGAAATCAGTGATCAGAACAAAAAGATGGTGAAATGAAAAACAGAAAAGACAGCATATTTATGTCCTAAATGCTCTCAGTAATGTGCTGCAGAACCGGCTGCAAGGAGAAAACTAGGTCCCCAATGAGTTGGGATGTTACTTGGGTCATATTATATGGTGATTACTGTGGTTTCTCTATTTTGTTGGGTGTTTTTTGAAGAACTGCCCTTTTGGCTTTAGATCTGGAACGAAACCACAGGTGCAGTCATGATTAGGATCTGCTATTGAAATACATTTCAGACATCGTATTGCCCTCTGATAGCCTAGATCAAGCTCCCTTTTCATCGTACTGCAAGTTATTTTGTCTGGCCTAGCTAATTTCCAGAACATAATGTAGTGCAATGTGTTGCATCTGCCTGCCTGCAGTACCCATGAGCTTAAAACCAAACCAGATCAATCTAGTTATTGTGATGCTTAGCCTCCAGCAACAGGTAAAGAATTAACACTTACAAACGAGCCCATGACTGGGTTCTTCCATTGCAGTATTCAAACATGACTAACAGGCCCGTGTCTTGGGAGCTGCTGCTGTTTATCCTGGAATCTCCAATTCCAGCCATCCCAAACAGGGCATGACTGACCTGGCTAAGAACAGATGCCTTCTTTATTCTCCTTCTACTGCACCCATCTCTCTCTCAGGACGGGGGTGAAGGAACTAGCTAAGTAGATGGGGAGAAGGGAGTAGAAGCTCTGTGTGTGTCTCTCTGTGTGTGTGTGTGTGTGTGTGTGTGTGTGTGTGTGTGTGTGTGTGTGTGTGTGTGTGTGTGTGTGTGTGTGTGTGTGTGTGTGTGTGTGTGTGTGTGTGTGTGTGTGTGTGTGTGTGTGTGTGTGTGTGTGTGTCTGCGTGTGCGTGTGCGTGTGTGTGTGTGAGAAGAACATTTCTCAGTAAAGAGTCTGGGATGCTGTCTTGCATTTTAACAACACACACATTATCCCTCTTACTGTATCCAATTCTGCTTTAAATTATTTCTATTTTAGCATCCCTCTTTAATCAGACTGCTTTAAAAATATGCTAATGTGCTTGGAATGATGCCTAATGCTTTATCTCCTCTGTGTGGGTGTGAGAAAGAGAGAGAGAGGGAGTGAGAGAGAGGGAGAGTGAGAGTGAGAGAGAGAGAAGGATAGAGAGAGAGAGGGAGAAAGAGAGAGCAAGAGAGAGGGAGAAGAAGAGAGGGAGAAAGAGAGAGAGGGAGAAAGAGGGAGAGGGAGAAAGAGAGAGGGAGAAAGAGAGAGAGAGAGTGAAAAAGATGAAGAGAGGGGGAGGGAGAATGAGAGAGAGAGGGAGAAAGAGAGAAAGAGGGAGAAAGAGAGAGGGGAGAGAGGGGGAGAAATAGAGAGAGGTTGAGTGAGTGAGGTAGTTATTGAGTGATAAAGAGAGAGTGTGAGAGAGAGTGGGATAGAGAAGCTTTCAGCTTAAAGTATTGTTTTGTATCCCTGACGCATGTTCAACCTGCTGCTTCCAGAGTGAGTTGGTTTAACATCTTTACTTTTAGCCCTTTAAATAGAAAGGGGAACGTCTCTTTAATCATGTTCAGTGGTTGTGTGGCTCAAAGACTAACCCTACTAACTACACCCCTGAGTGCTTTAGGACAAACACTGAGGTCCCCCTCAGGGCAGAGAACAAAGAGGCAGGTGCAATTTCCTGTTCCCATTCATTCATATGTGAAACTGGCACTGCCAGTCGCAAATAAATATATGAGTGACTAATACACACAACAGGGGGCTCAGTATGTGCGTGTGTATCCCTTCGGTGTATGTGTGTGTGTGTGTTGGGGGTACTGAGCTGATTCCACAGACATTTTCTCCTCTGTCAGTAGGCTACCTGTTCTTTTGGAGAATAGATTACTCATTGAGATGCTGGGTTGAGCTCTCTATCAGTTTGAGACGTTGCTGAACAGCTACACTTAAATCATTGACCTTCCTTCTCTTTCCTTCTTGAAAAGTTGCCTGATATTCGACAACAGATTATTTTAGAACTCCACATGGCGATGCACATTTAGAGCCGCTGCACCTCCGTTAATCTGGAAGGAATGTGGATTGAATGGAGCATTGATATTTAGGATCATATCTCCTGTCACCAGCGCCTAAAATAGCAGTCATTATTGAAGGCTTTGGTATGTCAGCAGAAGGACGGACCAGAGCAGACCAGCAGCAGTCACTGGATGGAAACATAGACAGAGAGAGAGCTCACTACTATAGAGTTGTCATGGTGAAGTCTTCTGGAGAACTAAAATAACTGACGATTAAAGAAGCCAAACTGTTTGGAATATTATCTTTCAAAAACAAGTATCGGGTTTTATGTTAGAGCTACCACTATAAATGACCATATTGGGCTTCCTGTGACTTGGTAGAATGATGACCATGGTAGAACTTCTGAGATTCCTTTATGTTGACATATAAGAAGTGTGATTCTATGAAAAGCACATTGTTCATAATAGAGCCCTGAGTGTCTGAAGGGGGTCCGCAGGTTGTCTCGACTGAAAGCCCCAACCCCTAAACTCTCTAAGGTCACTTCTCTGGTCCCATGGGGTTGCCCATTCAAAAGCAAATAGCAGAAGAAGTTACTCAATGGGTGACATTTGATATGATTTGGGGTAGTTTAATATACGTAGGGTTGTTTAAGTAGAATGGTAGGGTTGTTCAGCATGCATATATATATATATATTGGGGATGGATAGGAAAAATCTGTCTCTAACTCAACAGAACTGGAATGGATAGCCCTTTGTGTTTAGGAAAAATCTTTCTCTAACTCAACAGAACTGGAATGGAAAGTCCTTTGTGTTTTCATGTTACAGCTAACCAGGGTCTGCTTCAAACAGCCAAGCAATTTGATGCCAGAGTAAAATTCTGACTGAGTTTGTACATTTCCAAATACTGCAGATGACTGTACAACTGACCACGAGCATCATCTCATAAGATGCATTGTTTATTTGTTACCATCATTGACAGACAGTCAGACAGACATACGTATGCCTGGCCATTTAATAAAGCCATGCTGTTATGAGCAATATGGTTCATTATTGATGGTGTTCTAACCAGTCTCTCTTTGTCAGAGCTCCATACTCACGTAGCAGTGGGCAGTCAGCAGTGTGTTTGGCTTTGAGTGCTGCCTGCCTCTGTGACCTGTAGCCCTGTAGCCATCGCTTGTTGCATTGTTCAGTCAGCAGCAGGTGGCTTGCATCCTTGGTTTTTGTTGCTTGTGAACTTGAGCCTCTTTGGCACATCAGCAGATTCCCAGGGGACTTGGCTGATCAGGTTCATTCTGTTGTGTTTAGATCTGGTTCCATCTTGAACTCGGGTGTGGGTTGATGTTCACAACCAACACAAGGCTTGATGGTGTCTTTTTATGGAGGAAGCATTGGACATTTTAGAGGGCACACTTAAAGTGAACAAGCATGTTTTTCCTTGTTCTGTTGTTTCCACCAGGCCACCACAAGTTCAGTTCTGCAATTCACTATATTTAAGTAGCTAATAGTACTTGTGGACAAATAATCAAAGAATTGTGCAAGGGATATGGCCTAGTTATAGCTTGGTGAGCAACCTCTGGATATTGAATATGCTATTAATGAATGGCATTTCCCTGTTGTTTTTAGAGTTAAACAACAAGGACAAGCGTGTGTGCTAAGTGCTTATGGGGAATACTACTTACAGAAGAGAAGAGAGTTGTAAGTATGTCAAAGGTCAAATAGGGGTGCTTATATTTGTCCTGTTAGTAAATAAAGTTGGAATTCATTAAAGAGCCTTCCATAAGTATTGTATGATGATGCTTGCTATTCAAAACAAATGAGGAGCATACAATTGTATAAGTAACTAGCAAAGCTTATTATACTGTATATATTGCTATTCTATTTCTGTGTTTGAAAAGCCTTGTAGATGATTGATGATGTCTAGCACATCTATATACATAGTACAGAACACAGCCATTGTCACTCTGACATGTTTGGACAGGGAATCTTGTGGATTACATAATAATAATAATCTGATGGACAGAATAGAGAAAAGTGAAGTCTTTGGGTTTAAAGAAATGGGACTGTTTTACTGATATAGAATGGCACCTAGTAAATACAATAGGGCTACTTGTACTGTGGTTTGATACTGGATTCACTGATTTGGATTTGTGGTTTTTCATCCAAGTGTTTGTGAATAGCCCTACTTCCCTCTACCAGACATGTCTGCAGTACAGCAGAGCCTGGGCCCAGGCATGACAGAAGAGTTTGGATATGGTCTGATGAAGGGTGTCTATTTAAAGCCCTAGCTCCCCGATAGCACAGTCGCTGGAGCTCAGGGCTTCATGACCAAAAAGTTACAATTATTTCCAGGATGCTGAAAAAAAATCCTTCCCCCTTATCAATAAATTCTGTTAGTGGCAGGAGCAGTTTGTTGTGACAAATGTATTTCTTCACTTGACAAGCAAAACTACCTCTCAATTACCAGGAGTTTGAGTGTTACAAGCCAGCCAGCGCCCGGCCATGACAGCTGCTGTTAAAATGCAAACATCTGCTCATTGAAAAGGAGTTATTTTTAAACCTCTGAAAGTAGGGCAAGTACAGTATAATTATAGGTTTGAATGAATGGAGATTTAACCTTTGCACAGGTTCCAGCAGCACACTCTGTTCTCTAATGTTCTTGTTCTTGACTTACAAATGAAAGTGTCAGTAACTACACTAATCAAAAATATAAGTGCATACGCACAAAAAAGCTTATTTCACTCTAATTTTGTGCACAAATTTGTTTACATCCCTGTTAGTGAACATTTCTCCTTTGCCAAGATAGTCCATCCACCTGACAGGCGTGGCATATCAAGGGGCTGTTTAAACAGCATGATCATCAAAAAGGTGCACCTTGTGCTCGAGACAATGAAAGGCCACTCTAAAATGTCAGAAATCGTCTCAGGGATGTTCAACTGCCCGTCGTCCTCACCTGGGTATTGAGCTAAATGCAGTTTGGCATCATAACCGACTTCAGTGGGCAAATGCTCACCTTCGATGGCCACTGGCACGCTGGAGAAGTGTGCTCTTCAAGGATGAATCCTGGTTTCAGCTATACCAGGCAGATGGCAGACATCGTGTTTGGCGTCGTGTGGGTGAGAGATTTGCTGATGTCAATGTTGTGAACAGAGTGCCCCATGGTGATGGTGTGGTTATGGTAGGAGCAGGCATAAGCTATGGAAACTAACACAATTTCAGTTTATCAATGGCAATTTGAATGCACAGAGATACCGTGACGATGCCCAATGTCGTGCCATTCATCCACCGCCATCATATCATGTTTCAGCATGATAATGCATTGGCCCCATGTCGCAAGGATCTGTACACAATTCCTGGAAGCTGAAAAGGTCTCAGTTCTTCCATGGCCTGCATACTCACCAGACATATCACCCATTGAGCAGGTTTGGGATGCTCTGGATCGACATGTACGACAGCGTATTCCAGTTCCTGCAAATATCCAGCAACTTCGCACAGCCATAGAAGAGGAGTTGGACAACATTCTACAGGCCACAATCAACAGCCTGATCAACTCTATGCGAAAGAGATGTGTCAGGCTGCATGAGGCAAATAGTGGTCACACCAGATACTGACTGGTTTTCTGATCCACACCCCTACTTTAAACAATACATATATCTGTGACCAACAGATGCATATCTGTATTCCCAGTCATGTGAAATCCATACACTCTTAGAAAAAAGTATTCCAAAAGGGTTCTTCAAAGGGTTCTCCTATGGGGACAGCCGAAGAACCCTTTTAGGTTCTACATAGCACTTTTTTTTGTCTAGGAGTGTAGTTTAGGGCCTAATGAATGCATTTCAATTGACTGTTTTCCTTTTATGAACTGTAACTCAGAGAAATCTTTCAAAATGTTGCATGTTGTGTTTATATTTTCAGTCAGTGTATATTCAATGTACTATTTAGCTTGTAGAACACTTATTGGCATGTGTAATGGCATGGCATGTGTAATGGCATGGCAAGCCAATAAGGGCTCTTGAAAGCTGCTTTTACATGGTACTTTGATACTTCAATACTTTGATATTCTTGACCTGTATGGTCTTAGCTGTTGTTGTTTCTCAGCTGTATACTCAGTATGGATTCATTGTAGTGACACTTCATTATATAATATTAGATCATAGAAACACAACCAGGTGTTCACAAGTGTGTTGCTAAAGCATTCTCTTCAAGTCTTGCAGTTATTGATTGTAGTATCTTCACTGCAATCTACAGTAGGTGCCGATAAGACAGGGAAATAAGGAGAAACCATTGAAGTTTTGGAGCTAGTTGTTCATGGAGTTAGTTGTTCATGGAGTTAGTTGTTCATGGAGTTAGTTGTTCTTTATGAAGGGGACACCTTTGATTAATGGAAAAGAAGCATCACTTGAAGGTTTTCCGTGTCTCTTTTCTCCATTTCCAAGGTTGTTCATACAGCCCAAAGGGATTTCATCACCCTCAACTGTGTACTGCAGGGGAAATTGGGTCACGACAAACACTGTCCTTGTTAACAGAGCATGTAAATTAATAGTCAAACAAACACCCTCTTTTAACTAATCAGAAAAAACAATTATACAGCCATTAAAAATGTTTCAGTGCACTGCTGTGAGGATGACAAGTCATTTCCAACTCAGTTGCATGATCTGAGTCCCAAATTGTGCCCTATTCCCTATATAGTGGACTACTTATGATCAGGGCCCATAGGGTCAAAAGTACTATAGGGAATAGGGAATAGGGAGTCATTTGGTACCCATGTATGTCCCAGAGCATCATCCAGTTGAGAAGATTAATGGAGCCTTTCAAAGGGATTTGCAAATGCCACCTATCAAATATTATGTTGCCTCAACCTCAGCAGGGTGTCTTTCAAGGCAACATTATATTCATATTGATTCATTCAATTCTCTCCCCCTGATCTAAATCACATCATTGCAATACATTTATTCATTTGTCTCTTCCCATAGAATGTAAATGTACATAAATCCCTATGATAATTGCGATGCACGTTTAGAAAAGAAACAGGGCAGTCCACACATGTAAAAGATTTGCCATTGAATCATCAAAGCTTTAAAATATTATTTATTTGCATTTTATGTTGGGATTGTCTACTGTGCTGTTTCTCAAGCCCTCTACTTGTCTCCTGGTGTGTAATACTAAAGGACTCCAATGCTAGTGAGGGTTTATTATAAGATTTATCGGACCCTCTGTCTGTATGGTGGAAGAAGTACCATCAAATCTGACTTGATTTAGAACATCATTGAACGGTGTGAAAATTCATCACATCTTTTTGCAGCCTTCAAAGTATAAAATCCAAATGGAATGGGCTTCTGAGATGAAAGAAAATCACCAGCATGCTAAATCAATTTCTACATTGTGATGAGATCATGAATTTTGAAGTATATGAAATTGTCAAGCAGAAAAGAGGAATAAAAGGGAAAGGAATGATGATCATGCCTTTTTGACTGGAGGGTGCTGAGATAAGAGAGAAGGACCTGGCTAAAATGGAGGGAATATTACCGTTTTGCCCTCCGCTGAGGAAGATGAAAAATTCCATCTGCATTGCAGCAGCACATCACAATTCAATCGCAGTGGAGTTATGCTGCTCTCACTGTGTGTGTGTGTGCATGTGTATCCATGTATTTGTGTGTGCACGTTTGTGTGTTAGTGTATTTTCAATGGAGCTGACCTCTCTTGTTCCATAGAGTTGATCAAAGTCCTCACGACTACGCCACATTGAACAATGTACATGTTTGCCAAAGTGGTCCAAACCCAGCAACCATGTGTCCTAGTATTTATCCAGGTTGTTGCATTAGCTGTGTTTTATTTTCTCATCATCTTCATTGACTCATTCAATGCCATGCTTCTCCAACCATGCTCATCATGGATGAGATGTTACTGTTCGTAAACTGCACTAACTAACTCCTCATGCATTTCAGGCATTATACTGTTATCCTTACTGATGGACAAGTTGTTGATAACATACTTACTGTTTGTCAGGTTTAATTTGGCAGCATGACTTCAGAGCAGAGAGCACAGGCATCCGGTTGAGCAGCTGTGCAGTTATAATTGCTACAAGACTTAATAAACAGCAACCACAGGAGCTACCTGTTATAGATGTGTTTTTGGTGGGCCAGGAGGGAGCATACACTTTATAAAGCATCCTGGGGTTTGTGCTTGTGCATGGTGATCCATGCGATCAAGCAAGCATCTGTATATCCATGCTCAAGGTTGCATTTGTGATATAGTCTATTACTGCTGTGCCATTACAGAAGCTTGTCCATGGGGTACATTCAGTAAATAACCTATGCACTGTGGACTGAATCAGAATTTGACATCTGAATGCATAATAATACTTTTTTTTAAAGTGACATTCGTCCCTGTAACTGGTATTGGGAGTCATTCTTTTCTGTGAATTAATAGATAGACCTACTATTTGTTAGTCTTGTGTGCAGGCAATGTGCTCAAAGATCCAGCAGTTTACAAAGCATCCAAGACGGAAGCAGCTATGAAAAGACTGAACGCATTAATAGCTGCATGTAAATGAATTGTTTCTTCATTAATATTCACATCATCACAATCAATGGGAATCGGAAAGTAGGACTCTGCTTTTAATTAACCTATGCAAATGATGCTGTATCCTTACTGTCTGTATTACTTCAAGGAACGGAGTGTTTACCCCATGCTAGGGAATAGGGATTAGCGAGGTTTCTTAATAGTGGTCTCATCCCTTGCTACTCTTTTCTGGACGACTTTCCCTCCCTTTAGAATGCATTGACAAACGCATCTTAACATGTCCCATGTCAACATTTGTTAAAGAATGAATGCTTAAATGAGCCATTAACCTGTTTTTGATTAGAAATGTACTTGGCAGGTAGCGATTGAAAAGAAAACAAAAGAATATGCAACTGTGGATTTCCTCCAGTGTCTGAAGGAATATGATATGGTTGTGATACTGACTTTATTGATCACTATGTTATCATGTTGTCTAGCATCATCATTATTCCACATTGAAGAAGATTACTTTATTGTCTATTGTCCCATGACACAGAGATTCGTCTTTTTGCTTTATCCCAAGTTGGATACATTTGAATGTTGAAACTTGGATACAGGATAATACCCTTGACTTCTTCAGATGACATTGACAGTAGGTTCTAACCTGAAATTGAGAATAGCTGCAGGTACTTTCACCTTCCATCTGGAGAACAGTGCATGTTTAGAACAAACAACTACAATAAAATCCCTATGCAGTTGAATGGGACACATACTATCATCCATAGTCAGAGCAAAACAAGACATCATAACAGGCCATTAGGTTCCCCATTGAAGCGTAGCTACAATGACCAGAGACAACATGGCTTCACAAATGGCACCCTATCCCCATATAATGCACTACGTTTGACCAGGGCCCATAGGGCTTTGGTCAAGGTCAAAAGTAGCACACTATGTAGGGAATAAGATGGCATTTGGATTGCAGCCCATGGCTTCCCTCAGACAAACAGAGCTTAGCTCTGAGCTGAGAAGAATCCACAGCTGGAGACTTTCTGATGGGATTGAAATCTCTCTAAAAGTCGGGCCCTCCTGCAAGCACTTCAATAGCAGGTTCCCGGCTAGTAAGTATGTGTTTAATTCACCTTCAGTCATTCCACAGTAGCACTTAGAGGAGAAAACGGTCCGTGGAAACAAAGAGTGTGTTTGTTCTTCCTCATAGTGAGCTGCTGTGACAGGGTTTGGATGTGCTGCAGTAGGTGATTCCAGAGGCAGAGGGCTCTTTAACATCTGGTGCTACTACAGTACAGTTAAATCATGTCTGTTCTCATCGGGAGGCCTCACACCGTTGGATTGGATTGCTATGGCAGAAACACTGTCCTTTCGCCCTCCTCTCTCCCTCTGCTGATGCGTCCAAAGGAAGCCTAGTTTGTCATTAATAATAATAAACCGTGTGCATTATTACTCTTCCTTGATGGTAATCGTTGTGACAATCTGATCATTTCAGGGGAGAGAAATTAATTAATTTTTACACCATGGCTCTGAGCCTTGTATTAAGACGAGGACAATGATTTCCTTGTAAAGCACCAGTCAAGTGGAAGATTATATCCATATTGCATTTTTGTTCTCCGGGCACATGAGAGAGAGCAAGGGAAAGTAAATGCTACTGTGTGTAGCTGCTCTGTTTGATTCCTGCAGGCAAGGCTTTTTCATTCAATTCCGTTTTCCTTGGCTCTGCTCTGCCCTACTCTCTATTAAAAACAGTCACTCAAATCTAGCAGAGGAAATTGCATCAAAAAGCCTTGTAGCAGACATAGATCAAGAAAAGTGTTGCCATTTAATTCCTCCAGTCCCGTTCAGCCTGTGCAGTGTGCAGGCAGGTCTCTGATTCTTGATTCATATTAAATCCCTCTCTCCCTGTGTCACTAAGAATGTCACTAGTATAACATGGTGCCATAATCAAACAGTAAGTAGAGAAACATTGCTGGGCTAATTTAATAACTAATGCTTATGGGATACTAACACATCTGAATGTATTCTCAATTGTAATGTAGGATTGTAATTTCTCTCCCAGTCCTCTTTCTCTTGTTCCCTTGGGAAAGATATTCTGGTTTAAATGAAGCTTTGCATGTTGATGAGTTTTTCTCTTGTGAAAATCATATTTATGCAGGAACATACAGTTAGTGCTTCATGAAAGGCATCAGAGATTAATGGTTGCACATTTTAAAAGCACAGTTAGCATTGCAGTCAAATGTTACGGACCCATTTGGTGCTTAAGTCACCTTTATGTAGACATGTACTCTGACATGAGTCAAACATGACGTCTTAATCAACAACTAATAAAAAATGTGATTCCAGTTGTCATGACGTTGCCCTCTTTGGGTACAGCAGGGTACCTGCCTCCTACAACTAGGCTGCTGTGGTCAGAGAGGTCGTAAATTCCTGGAAGAGATTGTCTCCTCATGGCCACAGTATAGAGACAGAGTGAAGTTTCATAGAGAACAAAGGAATTTCTTCCACCTCACAGAACTTGAGGTCCCGAACAACATTTATGTTCCGGAGAAAGTATAAAAGATCGGTGAAGAATCCAGCTAGGAACTGGTCCGTTTGGTACAAGTTTGTACAACTCATGAGAGACGGTGTGGCCACATTACCATAACGCTGTTTATAGAATAGCCTCAAATATGAGGTTTACATCTAATTGTTGTATAAGATGAATGAGTGAGGATGATACTGTTTGTAAAATTGTGTAATGTGATTTTGGATTGTTTAATGAAGGAAACTCCTATTCCCTTTTGAGTTTAACTAAATCAGAGGACCGCCCATGAGCCCACTTAGGGTCAGGCATCCTGGGACAGGCCCTTTTCTGCAACTCTCGAATAAAACCCCAAATTTGAGAAGTTCTCACTAGACCATGTTTTCTCTCAATCATGAGAGGACAAAGGTTGCAGATGATTGCTGAATCTTTTAACCATACCACATGGTTAAACTCTTAGACTATCGATACCGACAGAATAAGAACATGTCTTTGATATTAATTACTAGTCTGCAGCTAGGAATTCGGTATCATTGAATGCAAAGAACGACAACCGCCAAAACATCCATTCTACAACAACATGAATGAATGTCAATCTGAACTACCCACTCTAACCACGACAGAGAGAGAGAGATGGACAATTCTACAAAAGAAACAAACTTTTCAACAGCGATCAAGATGACACACTGAGCGTAAATATATATATATATATATTGATTGCGATTGTTCCCAAAAGAGTGAGTGTTCATGTGCTCAATTGTTATAATTATCAATTCTGTAGTGACTTCTCAGCTGACCTCCACTCCCCTTTTTGTCTAACAAGCCGCCATGCCGGTTTAGCCCACTAGGGGCACATTTCATTTCTTGTAACCATATTTACTTTGTTTGTTTGTTTATGCATTTCTGTGAATTACTTAGTTAGTAAATAAATTATTTAAGACAATTGATGTATGGATGACTCATAGTGAAGACTGGGTTCGTGCAGATAACCAACAATTTACGACGTTTGGAATGAGACTAACGTGAGGTAAATGAGTAAATAATTTATTAATTCGAAGACTAATTGATCAGATATAAAATATCTGAAAAGTTATTTCTGGAAATAATAACTTTGTAATCTGAATATTTTCCTTGGTGCCCCGACTTCCTAGTTAATTGCAGTTACACGATTAATCAGTTTAATCGCGTAATACTAATTACAGAGAATCTTTGATAACAACTAAAAGTCTTCATTTAATGATAGTAAAGACACGACACAGTGGCAGAGGGCACAAAAACAGTTTGGGTCTGTTAGCACCTACATCCCTGGTATACTGCATTACTTGACATCATGAAGCATTACATCCTCTGACAATGTTATAGGGGATGACTTGCCCAGTTAGATCATTCAGAAGGTTTTTCCTCCAGTTTATATGTCAGGAAGCTGACATCTTGTAGTCAGTATCCATATACAGTGGGGCAAAAAAGTATTTAGTCAGCCACCAATTGTGCAAGTTCTCCCACTTAAAAAGATGAGAGAGGATTGTAATTTTCATCATAGGTACACTTCAACTATGACAGACAAAATTTGAAAAAAAATCCAGAAAATCACATTGTAGGATTTGTAATGAATTTATTTGCAAATTATGGTGGAAAATAAGTATTTGGTCTCCTACAAACAAGCAAGATTTCTGGCTCTCACAGACATGTAACTTCTTCTTTAAGAGGCTCCTCTGTCCTCCACTCGTTACCTGAATTAATGGCACCTGTTTGAACTTGTTATCAGTATAAAAGACACCTGTCCACAATCTCAAACAGTCACACTCCAAACTCCACTATGGCCAAGACCAAAGAGCTGTCAAAGGACACCAGAAACAAAATTGTAGACCTGCACCAGGCTGGGAAGACTGAATCTGCAATAGGTAAGCAGCTTTGTTTGAAGAAATCAACTGTGGGAGCAATTATTAGGAAATGGAAGACATACAAGACCACTGATAATCTCCCTCGATCTGGGGCTCCACGCAAGATCTCACCCCGTGGGGTCAAAATGATCACAAGAACAGTGAGCAAAAATCCCAGAACCACACGGGGGGACCTAGTGAATGACCTGCAGAGAGCTGGGACCAAAGTAACACAGCCTACATCAATAACACACTACGCCTCCAGGGACTCAAATCCTGCAGTGCCACACGTGTCCCCCTGCTTAAGCCAGTACATGTCCAGGCCCGTCTGAAGTTTGCTAGAGAGCATTTGGATGATCCAGAAGAAGATTGGGAGAATGTCATATGGTCAGATGAAACCAAAATATAACTTTTTGGTAAAAAATCAACTCGTTGTGTTTGGAGGACAAAGAATGCTGAGTTGCATCCAAAGAACACCATACCTACTGTGAAGCATGGGGGTGGAAACATCATGCTTTGGGGCTGTTTTTCTGCAAAGGGACCAGGACGACTGATCCGTATAAAGGAAAGAATGAATGGGGCCATGTATCGTGAGATTTTGAGTGAAAACCTCCTTCCATCAGCAAAGGCATTGAAGATGAAACGTGGCTGTGTCTTTCAGCATGACAATGATTGCAAACACACCGCCCGGGCAACGAAGGAGTGGCTTTGTAAGAAGCATTTCAAGGTCCTGGAGTGGCCTAGCCAGTCTCCAGATCTCAACCCCATAGAAAATCTTTGGAGGGAGTTGAAAGTCTGTGTTGCCCAGCAACAGCCCCAAAACATCACTGCTCTAGAGGAGATCTGCATGGATGAATGGGCCAAAATACCAGCAACAGTGTGGGAAAAACTTGTGAAGACTTACAGAAAACGTTTGACCTCTGTCATTGCCAACAAAGGGTATATAACAAAGTATTGAGATACACTTTTGTTATTGACCAAATAATTATTTTCCACCATAATTTGCAAATAAATTCATTAAAAATCCTACAATGTGATTTTCTGTGTTTTTTTTTCTCACATTTTGTCTGTCATAGTTGAAGTGTACCTATGATGGGAATTACAGGCCTCTCATCTTTTTAAGTGGGAGAACTTGCACAATTGGTGGCTGACTAAATACTTTTTTGCCCCACTGTACCAGTCAATTATAGCCAGTATTATGCAGATACAGCGCGTATAAATAGTCATGAGTCATATACCCCCTCACTAAAATTGACATAATAAACTACTTACTTTGGAATTGGATATGAATCAAGAACGTGCTGTCTTTATGCAAGATGCTACCTATGCCACCTAACAAGGCCCGATTGCCAAATTTAAGGCGAAATCAGGCGAAATCAGAAATAACATCCTCTGTTAGTAAATCCATTAGCTGCTCCTCTCTGTCTGTCACTCGCTCCCTGCATGCTGCTCCCTCTGCATGCGCTCTGCTCATGATGCTCTGAATCTGTGAGTATCCGTAGCAACGGCTCCACTTGGGCTGCTCTGCTCAAAGAAGAGACATGAGAGAGCAGTTAGCTGTTAGCTATTCTTAAAACTCATGGAACATTATTATTTTCTGTGAAAAAATCTATCTTGTCTTATTTTTGACGAGGTAGAAGCACTTCTGACACCATGTTATGATTTTAGTCAGATATGACTGTACTGCTTAGCAGAGCACAGGCAAATGGCTCAGCTTCAAAATGTTTGATCAATTTAGAGATACCCAAGCCCTGCCCGTACCTAGTTATTGGCCCTACGCAGCCCTGACCCAATGTATAATGTCTTGGCTCGTTGGGCTCAGGTCGGGTAGCAGAGCTCTACTAGGGATGGGGGGGGATGTATACAGTACAATATCGCAATATTATTTTTGGTGATTTTTTTTGTTAACGTCAGCCTGCGCTAGTTGGTTGTACCTGCAACCGGAACGCTGGTATTTCTCATCCTATAGCTTGTTCTCCATCTTCTTTTTAAATAGTGAGACAACATGTTCTCAGTTACTATCTTCATGACTGATCAAAAGTAGTTTTCTCATGGCTCTCTTTTGTCCCTCTGTAGCAGACAATGTAAAAAAAAATGCTTGGAACACACAAATCGCAAAAACAATTGCAGTATCGAAACGCAATGCATATAGAATCTTGATGCATATAGAATCGTAATACATATCGTATCGGCACCTAAGTATTGTGATAATATTGTATCGTGAAGTGCCTGACAATTTCCAGCCCTAATGTCTTCATATCACAGGTAATTTACAGTTGAAGTCGGAAGTTTACATACACCTTAGCCAATTACATTTAAACTCAGTTTTTCACAATTTCTGACATTTAATCCTAGTAAAAATCCCTATTTTAGGTCAGTTAGGATCACCATTTTATTTTAAGAATTTGAAATGTCAGAATAATAGTAGAGAGAATGATTTATTTCAGCTTGTATTTCTTTCATCACATTCCCAGTGGGTCAGAAGTTTACATACACTCAATTAGGATTTGGTAGCATTGCCTTCAAATTGTTTAATTTGGGTCAAATGTTTCAGGTAGCCTTCCACAAACTTCCCACAATAAGTTGGGTGAATTTTGGCCCATTCCTCCTGACAGAGCTGGTGTAACTGAGTCAGGTTTGTAGGCCTCCATGCTGGCACACACTTTTTCAGTTCTGCCCACAAATGTTCTATAGAATTGAGGTCAGGGCTTTGTGATGGCCACTCCAATATTTTGACTTTGTTGTCCTTAAGCCATTTTGCCACAACTTTGGAAGTATGCTTGGGGTCACTGATGTCTTGAGATGTTGCTTCCATATACCCACATAATTTTCATCCCTCATGATGCCATCTATTTTGTGAAGTGCACCAGTCCCTCCTGCAGCAAAGCACCCCCACAACATGATGCTGCCACCCCCGTGCTTCACGGTTGGGATGGTGTTCTTTGGCTTGCAAGCCTCCCCCTTTTCCTTCCAAACATAACGATGGTCATTAAGGCCCAAAATATCTATTTTTGTTTCATTAGACCAGAGGACATTTCTCAAAAAAGTATGATCTTTGTCCCCATGCTCAGTAGCAAACCGTAGTCTGTCTTTTTTATGGCGATTTTGGAGCAGTGACTTCTTCGTTGCTGAGCGGCCTTTCAGGTTATGTCGATATAGGACTCCTTTTACTGTGGATATAGATACTTTTGTACCTGTTTCCTCCAGCATCTTTACAAGGTCCTTTGCTCTTTTTCTGGGATTGATTTGCACTTTTCGCACCAAAGTATGTCCATCTCTAGGAGACAGAATGCGTCTCCTTCCTGAGCGGTATGATGGATTCGTGGTCCCATAGTGTTTATACTTGCCTACTATTGTTTGTACAGATGAACGTGGTAGCTTCAGGCATTTGGAAATTGCTCCAAAGGATGAACCAAACTTGTGGAGGTCTTGGCTGATTTATTTTGATTTTCCCATTATGTCAAGCAAATAGGCACTGAGTTTGAGGGTAGGCCTTGAAATACATCCACAGGTACACCTACGATTGATTCAAATTATGAAGAAGCTTCTACAGCCATGAAATCATTTTTTTGAATTTTCTAAGCTGTTTAAAGGCACCGTCAACTTAGTGTATGTAAATTTCTCACCCACTGGAATTGCTGTACAATGAATTCTAAGTGAAATAATCTGTCTGTAAATAATTATTGGGAAAATTACTTGTGTCATGCAGAAAGTAGATGTCCTAACCGACTTGCCAAAACTATAGTTTCTTAACAAGAAATTTGTGGAGTGGTTGAAAAACTAGTTTTAATGACTTAAGTGTATGTAAACTTCGGACTTCAACTGTATGTAATATAAAATGTGATTATTGTTCCATTTGAACATCCTGCGAGTGCATGTATGGTGCATGGTGTTTCGGGTGAATCATTTATGATTTACCTCACTGCTAGATAATGCCTTCATGCAAAATGCATTGCAATACAAACATTTGCTCTGACATTTTGCTTAACAAATTAGAGTAGCCTACAATGATAACAGTGACCTAATTTTACTTTCCTTACAAGTTACCAGATGGAGTGAGCTTTGGCTACATTTAATTAACAAGAATTAGAGACATTAAAAACGTCTAGGAACTCATTAGTGTGATATGGATAACATTTCCACGGAGGGCCAACCAATTGAACTCTCAGTGATAAACAGTGTTTTGCTGCGAGAGAATAGAGAACATTCTAATTTTTACTTAATTGAGTGAGTGGAGGCCCCGTTTTAGCCACAGAAAACAATCTGTAATAACTTAATGTATTTTTCAACCCTTATCAGCAGAGTCATTTCAGCTGTGTTTGTCATTACTCAAACAAATGAAAATAAATACACAGACAGACAAGGTTGGTGCTTCTGTTTTCGTATAGTGCATAAAGTACTGCATCAATGGAGTATACACTATAGTACTACAGAACATGTTTACAGCCTGAATGGCAAATTATTATAGATTAATCTGTAATCTAATACATCAAGGGTCAGTTTCCTGACACAGATTAAACCTAGTATTGGACTAAAAGCCCTTTTAATTTCCATTGAAATTGCATTTTAGTCCAGGACTATGCATAATCTGTGCCCAGAAAACCATCCCCTACAGTCCTCTCAGAAGGATGTCTGTCTGAAGATGACCCTCCATGGCCCGAGGCGTACCCAGAGAGCAGGAATTCTCTCTCCACTTTATTTTTAAACGTTTGACAAGGCCTGTCTCCTCCTGTTTATCATCGTGTCTCCGGGTGGAAAGGAGCCTCTCACTTGGGTACATGTCAACAACCTCATAGGTCTGAGTCATGCTGTCCAACTCCTGCTTTTATCTACTGAGGATATTGCTGCATGGATGAGTGTATTTCACAATTTTCAAAACTGAGAGATCCAGGGGAGATTTATTCAGCTTTATAATGTATTTTTAGACTTCCATTGCAGTACATTTACCAACTGATTTGATGATGGTGATTACTACTTAAGATTGTTGTTCAGAGAACAATGGGGTGGATGATGTGTCTGCCTTTGACATCACTTTACAGATTCAGTCATTATGTACAATAAATTGCTATGTAAATGTAAAAAAAAACAAAGCAGACAAAGCAGACAATCTCTGCTGCGTTTTGTGTGCTGTTCCATTGCCAAACACCTGCTTTTCTGTGACACACCTGTTTTAGAATTTGTAGTCATTTTGTAATGCATTGACAGATGGATGGATGGACGACTTCCTAGAGCTGTAATAGCAGTCCTTTCATTTACCCTGCATGTCATCTCTGTTCAACACACTCCTGTATTATCTCTCTTTATGGTCAGATCATGTGCTTGTCATGGTATGTGTTACTCAAGCAACGTGAAAAAACAGTGTCCACTAATAAGAGGGTTTGTGCTAAAGATCCTGAAGCAACTGGGCATGGCTAGTCTAATCTCCAGTGGGATTTAGTACAAGGCACACTGCTAAACTAGGGGATACCAAGGGGATACCTAGTTAGTTGTACAACTGAATGCATTCAACTGAAATGTGTCTTCCATATTTAACCCAACCCCTCTGAAACAGAGAGGTGCAGAGGGCTGCCTTAAACAACATCCACAGCACCTGAGGAACAGTGGTTTAACTGCCTTGCTCAGGGCCAGAACAACAGATGTTTACCTTGTCAGCTTGAGGATTCGATCCAGCAACCTTTCGGTTACTGGCCCAACGCTCCTACCCACCAGGCTACCTGCAGCCCATAGTTAGAGGTGGAAGACTATGATGTTGCTACAATCAGTTCAATGTTCTGTTATGGTTCAATATTTAAGGTAATTTCTGAAGTAGTACAATTTATGGGAGAACAATATATTTTCAAAAATATGTGCCTCATGTGCCTGACACACTGAGGATTTACTACCAGTGCACTGCGTGTTTACATGCTGTTAGACCACAATAACAAACCACACATATGTAACAATTAAATCATCTACAAAATGAAAAAGAAAAATGCTAACAATCAGTTGACAATTTATAAATTCTGTGACAGTCTATTGAATTCCATTAAAATTTATGGTGACAAATAACCCGAGAGACAATTTTCTTCTGAAGAAATAGGTCACAGATTCAATTACATTCACTGAAGCATGGACTCATTCTATCATGCCAAATTAAGTGCATTTTAGCAACCTACTTTTCTTTCAGAATTTTATAGACACATTCAGTCTAGTGAAGAGAGATTCTGCAGAGAGAAACTGAATTACTGGCCTTTAATTTATAGCTGTTTTAAATTGGAAAATCATTTTCTCTCCCCAGCAAAAGCTGTTAACTCCAGCTCTTGGGTTTATCTGTCTTGAAAGCAAAACACTTCACCTTCTCTTGATTCTCATTATAAGTTTCAGAATTGCTTAGACACCATTGCAATTCAGCTGTATCTGTTCGCTAACTTCAACTGCAATGATAAAAAATAAATAGGCTGTGTAAAATGAAAATGAGCCCCATGTGCACTGATAAAATAGCCACTTAATTTACCCATCTCTGTGATATGTTAAACATTTCAGTGATAGACAAGTACTTAGTTTCACTACAAATGTGTTTCTCTCAACTTTCTTTTTCATTTTATATCGCAAGGATAGATTATAGTGTAAATGCAAAACAGCTCATAACCTGGTACTTACCAACTGTAATTGAATTATTGCACAATTATTAGCAGGCTAAACTTTACATGAATAAACTTACACCTAGCTAGCTACGGTGCCCTCAGAAAGTATTCACACTTTAAAATGTTTTGTTGTTGTGTTAAAGCCTGATTTTAAAATGGATTAAATATATATATATGTTTTGTCACTGGCCTACACACATTACCCCATAATGTTGAAGTGAAATTATGTTTTTAGACATTTTTACAAATTAATAAAAAATGTATAACTTAAATGTCTTGAGTCAAGAAGTATTCAAGTTGTTTGTTGACCAAAATGTAAAGAAAATTGTGATAAATTGAAAACTGTACCATGTTCATTCAAGGACCAAAAAATTGACAGCTGTGCCAAATAGAGTAGATTGCAAAATAGTTTTGAATACATTGTCGATGTACCTATTCCATGGCACATGGTTTATGAACTGATTCTTGCAACCAATAGAATGTTATATATATATATATATATATATATATATATATATATATATATATATATATATATATATATACAGTGGGGCAAAATAGTATTTAGATAGTATTTAGTCAGCCACCAATTGTGCAAGTTCTCCGACTTAAAAAGATGATAGAGGCCTGTAATTTTCATCATAGGTACACTTCAACTATGACAGACAAAATTAGAAAAAAATCCAGAAAATCACATTGTAGGATTTTTTATGAATTTATTTGCAAATTATGGTGGAAAATAAGTATTTGGTCACCTACAAACAAGCAAGATTTCTGGCTCTCACAGACCTGTAACTTCTTCTTTAAGAGGCGCCTCCACTCGTTACCTGTATTAATGGCACCTGTTTGAACTTGTTATCAGTATAGAAGACACCTGTCCACAACCTCAAACAGTCACACTCCAAACTCCACTATGGCCAAGACCAAAGAGCTGTCAAAGGACACCAGAAACAAAATTGTAGACCTGCATCAGGCTGGGAAGACTGAATCTGCAATAGGTAAGCAGCTTGGTTTGAAGAAATCAACTGTGGGAGCAATTATTAGGAAATGGAAGACATACAAGACCACTGATAATCTCCTTCGATCTGGGGCTCCACGCAAGATCTCACCCCTCGGGGTCAAAATGATCACAAGAACAGTGAGCAAAAATCCCAGAACCACACGGGGGGACCTAGTGAATGACCTGCAGAGAGCTGGGACCAAAGTAACAAAGCCTACCATCAGTAACACACTACGCCTCCAGGGACTCAAATCCTGCAGTGCCAGACGTGTCCCCCTGCTTAAGCCAGTACATGTCCAGGCCCGTCTGAAGTTTGCTAGAGAGCATTTGGATGATCCAGAAGAAGATTGGGAGAATGTCATATGGTCAGATTAAACCAAAATATAACTTTTTGGTAAAAACTCAACTTGTCGTGTTTGGAGGACAAAGAATGCTGAGTTGCATCCAAAGAACACCATACCTACTGTGAAGCATGGGGGTGGAAACATCATGCTTTGGAGCTGTTTTTCTGCAAAGGGACCAGGACGACTGATCCGTGTAAAGGAAAGAATGAATGGGGCCATGTATCGTGAGATTTTGAGTGAAAACCTCCTTCCATCAGCAAGGGCATTGAAGATGAAACGTGTCTGGGTATTTCAGCATGACAATGATCCCAAACACACCTCCCGGGCAACAGAGTGGCTTCGTAAGAAGCATTTCATGGTCCTGGAGTGGCCTAGTCAGTCTCCAGAACTCAACCCCATAGAAAATCTTTGGAGGGAGTTGAAAGTCCGTGTTGCCCAGCAACAGCCCCAAAACATCACTGCTCTAGAGGAGATCTGCATGGAGGAATGGGCCAAAATACCAGTAACGGTGTGTGAAAACCTTGCGAAGATTTACAGAAAACGTTTGACCTCTGTCATTTTCAACAAAGGGTATATAACAAACTATTGAGATAAACTTTTGTTATTGACCAAATACTTATTTTCCACCATAATTTGCAAATAAATACATTAAGAAATCCTACAATGTGATTTTCTGGAATTTTTTCTTCTCATTTTGTCTGTCATAGTTGAAGTGTACCTATGATGAAAATTACAGGCCTCTATCATCCTTTTAAGTGGAAGAACTTGCACAATTGGTGGCTGACTAAATACTTTTTTGCCCCACTGTATATATGGGGGATACAACCCTCCAGGTCCAGGAATGGTTGAAGAAGTGCAAAATTTACCTAGAGCTAACTCTGCAGATAGCACTACTGGGTGATTTGAAAAGTCATAGTGAATCGATCAATAATGTAATAATACTTTTATCAAAAAACGTTATCTTAAAATTTCAATCCGTAGAAACTATGATAATAGAAAGGTTCAGAACATTTGTGAAATATCACAACACAGCTGATATATGTGCAAATAGAAATAGTAAATTGATGGTGTTAAGAGATAGATGGGAGAGGTTGAGTGGAGTTGAAGGGTGGGATTAAAAACAACAAGATAACTAATGTAAAATATATTTAGGTCCAGAGGTTTTGTGAATCAGCACAGTTAAAAATACATGTCAACATGGAATTCAAACTGGATATGCTTCAGTGTATGGGAAGGGTTGATGGTACCTGAAGGATGGGATTTTAAAAAACAATAGATAACTATTGTAAAATACATTGTGTCTGTAAAATATGTATTGTATGTATTAACTGGAAGTATAAGCCGAAGTGTTGTTGGCCAGTAGTTTACTCCAATTAGGGGAAAATATATTTTTAAAAGATATATGTATATACGGTATATTTACTTGGTCTTTTACCGAATAGGGCTATCTTCTGAATACCACCACTACCTTGTCACAACACAACTGATTGGCTCAAACACATTAAGAAGGAAAGAAAGTACACAATTTAACTTTGAACAAGGCACACCTGTTAATTTAAATGCATTCCAGGTGACTACCTCATGAAGCTGGTTGAGAGAATACCAAGTGTGTGCAAAGCTGTCATCAAGGCAAGGGTGGCTACTTTGAAGAATATCAAATATAAAATATATTTTGATTTGTTTAACACTTTTTTGGTTACTAAACTCTGCAAAAAAAGAAATGTACTCTCACTGTCAACTGCGTTTATTTTCAGCAAACTTAAACATGTGTAAATATTTGTATGAACATAACAAGATTCAACAACTGAGACATAAACTGAACAAGTTCCACAGACATGTGACTAACAGAAATGGAATAATGTGTCCCTGAAAAGGGGGGGTCAAAATCAACAATCAACAATCACTTAATGCAGCTGGTGTGGCAACCAGCTGCATTAAGTGCTACAGTGCATCTCCTCCTCATGGACTGCACCAGATTTGTCAGTTCTTGCTGTGAGATGTTACCCCAGTCTTCCACCAACGCACCTGCAAGTTCCCAGACATTTCTGGGGGGAATGGCCCTAGCCCTCACCCTCTGATCCAACAGGTCCCAGATGTGCTCAATGGGATTGAGATCTGTGCTCTTCGCTGGCCATGGCAGAACACTGACATTCCTGTCTTGCAGGAAATCACGCCGTGAATGAGCAGAATGGCTGGTGGCATTTTCCTGCTGGAGGGTCATGTCAGAATGAGCCTGCAGGAAGGGTACCACATGAGGGAGGAGGATGTCTTCCCTGTAACGCACATCGTCAAGATTGCCTGCAATGACAACAAGCTCAGTCCAATGATGCTGTGACACATCGCCCCAGGCAATGACGGACCCTCCACCTCCAAATCGATCCCGCTCCAGAGTACAGACCTCGGTGTAACGCTCATTCCTTCGACGATAAACGTGAATCCGACCATCACCCTGGTGAGACAAAACCGTGACTCGTCAGTGAAAAGTACTTTGTGCCAGTCCTGTCTGGTCCAGCGACGGTGGGTTTGTGCCCATAGATGACATTGTTGCTGGTGATGTCTGGTGAGGACCTGTCTTACAACAGGCCTACAAGCCCTCGGTCCAGCCTCTCTCAGCCTATTGCGGACAGTCTGAGCACTGATGGAGGGATTGTGTGTTCCTGGTGAAACTTGGGCAGTTGTTGTTGCCATCCTGTACCTGTCCCGCAGGTGTGATGTTCGGATGTACCGATCCTGTGCAGGTGTTGTTACACGTGGTCTGCCACTGCGAGGATGATCAGAGGTCCGTCCTGTCTCCCTGTAGTGCTGTCTTAGGCATCTCACAGTACGGACATTGCAATTTATTGCCCTGGCAACATCTGCAGTCCTCATGCCTCCTTGTAGCATGCCTAAGGCATGTTCCCGCAGATGAGCAGGGACCCTGGGCATCTTTCTTTTCGTGTTTTCAGAGTCAATAGAAAGGCCTCTTTAGTGTCCTAAGTTTTCATAACTGTGACCTTAATTGCCTACCAGCTGTAAGCTGTTTGTGTCTTTTTTTCTTTTCTTTTTTTTAACCTTTATTTTACTAGGCAAGTCAGTTAAGAACAAATTCTTATTTTCAATGACGGCCTAGGAACAGTGGGTTAACTGCCTGTTCAGGGGTAGAACAACAGATTTTGTACCTTGTCAGCTCGGGGATTTGAACTTGCAACCTTTCGGTTACTAGTCCAATGCTCTAACCACTAGGCTACGCCCGTTCCACAGGTGCATGTTCTTTAATTGTTTATGGTTCATTGAACAAGCATGGGAAACAGTGTTTAAACCCTTTACAATGAAGACATGTGAAGTTATTTGGATTGTTATGAATTATCTTTGAAAGACAGGGTCCTGATAAAGGGACGTTTCTTTTTTTGCTGAGTTTACATGATTCCATTTGTGTTATTTCATAGTTTTGCTGTCTTTACTATTATTCTACAATGTATAAAATAGTAAAAATAAAGAAAACCCTTTGAATGGAAAACCCTTTGAATATATATATAGATCATTAGTTGTGAGCTCAGGGGCATCCTGTTTTCATTGATCAAGTTCTACAAGTTCTACAAATGTTTCAATTGATTAGACATGATTTGGAAAGGCACATACCTGTCTATTTAAGATCCCACAGTTGACAGTGCATGTTAGAGCAAAAACCAAGCCATGGAATTTTCCATAGGCACAAGAGGCACAGATCTGAGGAAGGGTACCAAACAAGTTCTGCAGCATTGAAGGTCCCCAAGAACACAAGACCTCCATCATTCTTACATGGAAGAAGTTAGGAATCACCAAGACTCTTCCTAGAGCTGGCCCACCCGGCCAAACTGATCAATCGGGGGAGAAGGGCTTTGGTCAGGGAGGTGACCAAGAACCCGATGGTCACTCCACCAATCAGGCCTTCATGAGCGTGGCCAGACGGAAGCCACTCCTTGATAGCCATCTTGGAGTTTGCCAATGGGCACCTAAAGACTCTCAAACTGTGAGAAAAACATTATTTTGTCTGATGAAACCAAGATTGAACTCTTTGACCTGAATGCCAAGCCTCATGTCTGGAGGAAACCTGGCACCATTCCTAAGGTGAAGCATGGTGGTGGCCGCATCATTCTGTGGGGTTATTTTTGAGCGGCAGGGACTGGGAGACTGGTCAGGATCATGGCATGATGATTGGAGCTAAGTACAGAGAGCTTAGGACCTCAGACTGAGGTGAAGGTTCACCTTCCAACAGGACAACAACCCTAAGCACATATCCAAGACAACGCTGGTGTGGATTCGGGACAAGTCTCTGAATGTCCTTGAGTGGCCCAGCCAGAGCCCGAACTTGAACCTGATCTAACATCTCTGGAGAGACCTGAAAATAGCTGTGTAGCAAAGCTCCCCATCCAACCTGACAGAGCTTGAGAGGGTCTGCAGAGAAAAATGGAAGAAACTCCCCAAATACAGGTGTGCCAAGCTTGTCGCTGCCAAAGGTGCTTCAAGTAAAAGGTCTGAATACTTATGTAAATGTAATATTACATTTTTTTAATACATTTGCAAAATTGTCCCCCAAAAATGTTGGGCTTTGTCATTATGGGGTATTGTGTGTAGATTGATGAGGGAAAAAACAAGTTAATACATTTTTAATAAGGCTGTAATGTAACAAAATGTGGAAAAAGTCAAGGGGTCTAAACAACTTCTGAAGGTATTGTATATATATATTTACAAAAACATATATGGGAGATTCGAAATGATGCAGACAATTACGTTGATGGAAGCTACAATCTATCTGCAGTATTAAAACTGATCTTACCTCAAAACTGATCTTACCTCTTACCCCTCAAAAAAATTATATATATATAGGCACGAGGGCAGGGTGGGTATATATATACAGTGGTTCGTCCTTTAAAAGTTGCAGCGTACTGCGGCAGAGCTTGCATGGTGCCGCAGAATTCTATGGCACTTTTTTAAGTGTCAACAACTGGTAACATTAATGCTAGTTAGTGCAAGTTTGACCATCAGAGGGAATCTTTGAGAAGCTGTAATGCTCCGGGTGTCGTGGGTGTGGAGTCAAATGCAGGAGACAGAGAGTTCAATGCTGTGCGTCTTTTAATAGCACCTAACGCACCACAGGGTGCTCACAAAAGTTACGTTCCCAAACACAGGGAATCAAAATGTACAATGGAACAAATCACGACCAGGCACAAACACGTACCTCTACAACAGAGCCGAAGGTTACATTGAACTAATTCCGCACAACAACCAGGCGGGCCGGCTGTCTAATAAAGACAAACTAATTAACCCTACACAGGTGCTACCACTAAACATACAAGGAGGGGGAGGAAAAACAATCAGTGGCAGCTAATAGGCCGGTGACGACGACCACCGAGCGCCACCCGCCCGGGAAGGGGAAACACCCTCGGTCGGACTCGTGACAGAAGCATTTGATAGCCTTCAATAGGGGCTGTACTAGAGAATGGAAAACCTTTTTTTGGAAGAACATAGTATATGGTTTTTAAGAAATGTTGCTTAATTATTTTGCTTAATGTTATGGTGTTTCTATTCCAAGAAAAACGAAAAACCCTCTGGGTTTTTGTTAGGATGGAATGGAAAATATTGTGCTGCACATATGGCACTGTGACGGTCGGGAATAGGCTACAGTACTGGGCTATTTAGCTAAAGAATCCCTGTGTCGTGCTGGCATGTGGGAGACCAGGGCTCAATTCCCCAACGGGGAGGAAGGAGTAGGCTGTCCTTGTAAATAAGAATTTGTTCTTAACTGACTTTCCTAGTTAAATAAAGGTTACACTAAGAGCATAACATTTCTACACCATAATTGTATTCAAACCAATACCAAAATGGAGATTCAGTCAAAATAAATATCTCATTGATTTATCAAGACCAGTCCCCATGCTTGTCTCAGAGATGTGTGAAATGGTGCTAAAATAGTTGCAGGCTATTGCTTCTAACTTCAATATGCTCCTTAAATTAATTAGACCTACACCACATTTAACAGCACATTACTCAACACTAGTGAGACTCATGTCGCCTACGGTAGGACTACAGTACATCGAAAAATATGATATGGCTCTCTGCCAACAGTTACATATAGAGGATTAGAGGATATTTATTTATCCCCATAGTAATTCTTATTCTTTATGGATCCATAACTAAATAAACTCATATTGCCTTAGGCATGCTGCAAGGAGGCATGAGGACTGCAGATGTGGCCAGGGCAATACATTGCAATGTCCGTACTGTGAGACGCCTAAGACAGCATTTTGAAAGAGTATTTTTATCATTATTTTATTAACAAAACCATAAAGATGCCATAATTAGTTACATTGTTTTAGTTTGAATGTGCAGACTGGCACTAAGAACAGGGGGAACGTTTCCCTAGTCAGCACCATTATTAGTGCAATGCCCCTCAAAGTGTTGCTCTGTGCAACCCAGTGGGGCAGGGTGGGTGACTCCCTCTCTCCCCCATGGGCTAGGTCTGTCTTCTGTGCGTGGCTCTGCGGCCCATCCCGTGCCCCCTGCCCTCGTGCCTTGAACCTCGTGTGCTTTCAGTGCATATAGCTTTAGAACTGCAAGACAATCCCATTGTGTGCCGCTCAAGAGCCATGACCAATATGAGCAATATGTATTGTCCTGCTAATAACAGGGTTAATAATATATCTGTGAGAATATCCAAGGGGCTTTTATATCATTTTTCATTAATAATAATAATAATAATCACTTTGTTTAAAAAATAACAATATTTTGGAGATGATTTTGTTTTCAAATAACGTAAAATGAGCGAGAAAAAGGCCAATCTTGAACATGGGTTGTGACATTGTACTAATTTGTAAATAAAGCCAGTTTGTTATTTCAAATTATTTATTTCTGTTTTTAGAGGGAGTGTAACCAAAAACCTACAGTCGAGTCAGACTCGACTCACAAATATGATGACTTGCGACTCGACTTTGACTCATGACTTAACTTGGATTGAGCCTTATGACTCGACCTGACTTGATACCCTCCCCAATTACAGTTTGAATCGAACAGCAGCCAATCAAATTGTGCCAGCTGAGAAAATGTTGTGCATGGCAGTGCAGAGGAATGTCGGCGAGTGAATTCAGATGGAGCCCTTGGAAAGATGATACCCAAAATTATTATTTTCAGATATAAAGACTACGCTGTATCAACAAGAAACGGATTGCAACTTGCAAAACATGCGGGAAGAAAATGACAGACAGAGGCGCAACAACTTCCAACTTTGTTCAACATTTGAAGCTGCACAAAGAACGGTAAGTCATGGCTAATATAGCCGACAGCTATATCATTCATAACTTTGCCAGTGTAGCATGTTGGCTAACGTAACATTAAATCAATGAGCCTCCACACAGTCAGTCAGTGGGGGAACGTGATCATTGCACCCATGATTGAGCTACAACTGGTTAGGCAGTTGGTAGCCTAAATTCTGCCTGATGTTACTTCTGTTCCTAAAGCCATTAACATATGTTAGCCTACTGTAACTGCTTTTCAAATGGATTGCGTGACTGAAATATTTACTTGTGAAAACAATACTTCTAATGTAATGAGGATTGCAAAGATGATACAGGACTAATCATAGTTGAAAGGTATAAGGACACTAGGTTACATAAACATACAGTATGTCTATAACATGGAGAGGCCGAAGCAGAGACGGTAGGAAGAGTATAATACATGTTCGAACTGAATCAAATGACTGATTTTATCCTTGAGGATCTGCCCGGACCATATGGCATTTTACATATAATACACTCCATTGAACTTACTTATATGGCCTCAACAGACTCCATTTCTAACGACCATGATTTCTACACATAAAATGATGGGCCAAAGGTCAGGACCGACCAGTCATTTCACAACCATACAGACTGATGAGGAGAACATACAGGCAACTGACAAAAAAAAACACTTAAGTAAATGAGGGATAAAAAGTATATTGAAAGCAGGTGCTTCCACACAGGTGTGGTTCCTGAGATAATAAAAAAACTAACATCCCAAAATGCCCAGATGCTCATTGTTTTGGCTACTATGACTAGAAGAAGGGATCTTAGTGACTTTGACAGAGGGGTCTCAAAGGAGCATGGGGGTTTAAAGGGTGTGTGTGTGTGTGCATGTGTTAAGGTTGGGTACAAGCCTAAATCACCCGATTGCACCCTATAGCGATCCTCGATCGGGGGGGGGGGGGTCTTTCTTATGGCTACCCATGTACAGTATGCCCATGGAAATGTAAAGTTTATTTGGAGAGTAATAAATATATTTTTTTAAGCATTTGCATAAATGTAATATACTAACTATTACTCTTGTTAAAAATATGAAATGCTAATACATTTGGTATGTTATGGCTTGTTTAGGACTCGAAACTCAATGTTTAGGACTTGAGAATTCATTTGAGACTTGACTCGGACTTGCCTGTCTCGACTTGGAACTTGACTTGGGACTTGAGTGCTAAGACTTGAGACTTACTTGTGACTTGTTAAACAATGACTTGGTCCCACCTCTGCTAACAAGTGTTGCGTAATGTGCTGTTAAAAGTGGTGTAGGTGTTATTTATTTAAAGAGCATATTGAAGTTAGTGTAACCTTTATTTAACTAAGCAAGTCAGTTAATTAAGAACAAATTCTTATTCATAAGAACAGCCTACTCCTTCCTCCACGTCGGGGAGGTGAACCCCAGTCTCCCACATGACAAAGGGATTCTTTAGCTAATTAGCCCAGTACTGTACTCCCGACCATCATGTTGTACAGTGCCATATTTTCCATTCCATCCTAACGGAAACCCAGAGGGTTTTTTGTTTTTCTTGGAATAGAAACACCATAATATTAATGAAAATAATTAAGCAAGTACCAGTCAAACATTTAGACACATACTCATTCCAGGGTTTTTCTTTATTTTTACTATTTTCTACATTGTAGAATAATAGTGAAGACATCACAAATATGAAATAACACACATGGAATCAGTTAAGAACAAATTCTTATTTACAAGGACAGCCTACTCCTTCCTCCCCATCGGGGAATTGAAACCCGGTCTTCTGCATGCCTGCATTCTCTAGCACAGCCTCTATTTAAGGCTATCAAGTGCTTCTCGAAGATGCTCTCTGGTAGTCAAACTAGCACAAACTAGCATTAATGGTACCAGTGGTTCACAGTTACATTATTATATACTTTGTATTTCACCTTTATTTAACCAGGTAGGCTAGTTGAGAACAAGTTCTCATTTACAACTGCGACCTGGCCAAGATAAAGCAAAGCAGTGCTACACAAACAACAACACAAAGTTACACATGGAATAAACAAGCGTACAGTCAGTAACACAATAGAAAGAAAAAAAAATAAAGTCTATATACAGTGTGTGCAGCCCCTTTGTTTCAATTTTCGCCTAAAATGATATACCCCAATCTAACTGCCTGTAGCTCAGGCATTCGAGCAAGGAGCAAGGATATGCCTATTCTTGATATAATTTGAAAGGTAACACTTTGAAGTTTGTGGACATGTGAAATGAATGTAGGAGAATATAACACATTAGATCTGGTAAAAGAAAATACAACGATAAAACCAACCGTTTTTTGTACCATCATCTTAGAAATGCAAGAGAAATGCCACATTCAGCTAGGAAGCTGGAGGTAATTTAGATGGTGTCCACAAGAGGGCAACAGTGTATGTGCAAAGTTTCAGACTGATAACTTCAAGAATGAGCAAGCTACATGACATTTAGTATGAAGTCACCTAGGTGCCCTTCACAATTTGCCCAAATATACCCAAGTGGCCTCCATGTGGCCGAATTGGTAAATTGATACATTTTCAAGAATATAACTATACAAAACATAAAAATGCTATGTTAATAACAAATACAAGTTTACACTCTCCCAGGAATATCATACATTATGGATCATTAGCTTCCCTACATAAAATGTACTAACAGGAGACGTAACAAGAATGCTGATCCAATGTCTCCAAACACAGAAGTGAAATACTTAAGATAAGGGCCAAGTTATCAGCCAACATTGATCTAATGTCATAAGTGAAAACACCACAAACCATGCAAAAGAAATGGGAAAAAAACGAATTTACAACAACCTCTGCTGTTCCCAAGTCCCAAGTCTCTTTCTGCTGTAAGCACTTACCATCCTCTACTTGTAGGCCCGCTGGCTGGGCGGGGGTATGTTGTGGAGCCAGAGAGAGCAGCTATTAGACTAAGTGGGGGAGGGAGGACTTGAATATGGTCTCTTTGAAGTCAGTCTTTACCACTAAAAGAATCAGTAAGAACTCAAGTGTATTACTTATTTTATTATACAACAACACATCTATAAACATATATTATATAGAGTGGAGAACACTGTGGTGAAGTGTGTGAAACAATATTTTTTAAATTAATCTTTATTTATTTGTAATTTTATTTCACCTTTATTTAACCAGGTGGGCCAGTTGAGAACAAGTTATCTGGCCAAGATTGTAACGGCGTTCTTCGTTTGTCGAAAGAGAGTCGGACCGAAATGCAGCGTGGTGGTTAATCATGATCTTTAATGAGGAAATGGTGACGATACATGAAATAACTAATAAATACAAAAACAACAAACGGAACGTGAAACCTAATTACAGCCTATCTGGTGAACACTACACAGAGACAGGAACAATCACCCACGAAAGACAAAGCGAAATTCAAGCTACCTAAATACGGTTCCCAATCAGAGGCAACGAGAATCACCTGACAGCTGATTGAGAACCGCCTCAGGCAGCCAAGCCTATACAACACCCCTAATCAGCCGCGATCCCAAATACTACAAACCCCAATACGAAATACAACACGTAAACCCCTGTCACACCCTGGCCTGACCAAATATATAACGAAAACACAAAACACTAAGACCAAGGCGTGACAAAGATAGAGCAAAGCAGTGCGACACAAACAACAATAGTTACACATGGGATAAACAAACGTACAGTCAACAACACAATAGAAAAGTCTATATACAGTGTGTGCAAATGTAGTAAGATTAGGGAGGTATGGCAATAAATAGGCCATAGTGGCGAAATAATGACAATTTAGCAATTCAACACAGGAGTGATAGATGTGCAGAAGATGAATGTGCAAGTAGAGATACTGGTGTGCAAAGGATAATTAAAAGCGGGACTGGGGGCTTACATACACTTACTACACTTTATTAGTATTTGGTAGCATTGCCTTCAAATTGTTTAACTTGGGTCAAACATTTTGGGTAGTTTCTCACAATAAGTTGGGTGAATTTTAGGCCATTCCTCCTGACAGAGCTGGTGTAACTGAGTCAGGTTTGTAGGCCTCCTTGCCCGCACACACTTTTTCAGTTCTGCCCACACATTTTCTGTAGGATTGAGGTCAGGTCTTTGTGATGGCCATTTTGCCACAACTTTGGAAGTATGCTTGGGGTCATTGTCCATTTGGAAGACCCATTTGCGACCAAGCTTTAACTTCCTGACTGATGTCCTGAGATGTTTCTTCAATATATCCACATAATTTTCCGTCCTCATGATACCATCTATTTTATTAAGTGCACCAGTCCCTCCTGCAGCAAAGCACCCCCACAACATGACGCTGCCACCCCCGTGCTTCATGGTTGGGATGGTGTTCTTCGGCTTGCAAGCCTCCCCCTTTTTCCTTCAAACATAACGATGGTCATTATGGCCCAAAATATATATATATTTTTCATTAGACCAGAGGACATTTCTCCAAAAAGTACGATATTAGTCCCCGTGTGCAGTTGCAAACCGTAGTCTGGCTTTTTTATGGCGGTTTTTGAGCAGTGGCTTCTTCCTTGCTGAGCGGCCTTTCAGGTTATGTCGATATAGGACTCATTTTACTGTGGATATAGATACTTTTGTACCTGTTTCCTCCAGCATCTACACAAGTTCCTTTACTGTTTTTTGGGATTGATTTGCACTTTTCGCACCAAAGTACGTTCATCTCTAGGAGACAGAACGAGTCTCCTTCCTGAGCGGTATGACGGCTGCGTGGTCCCATGGTGTTTATACTTGCGTACTATTGTTTGTACAGACAAACGTGGTAGCTTCAGGCTTTTGGAAATTGCTCCCAAGGATGAACCAGAATTGTGGAGGTCTACAATCCTTTCTGAGGTCTTAGAAAATAGGCACTGAGTTTGAAGGTAGGCCTTGAAATACATTCACATGTACACCTCCAATTGACTCAAATAATGTCAATTAGCCTATCAGAAGCTTCTAAAACTATGACATAATTTTTGGGAATTTTCCAAGCTGTTTTAATGCACAGTCAACTTAGCGTATGTAATCTTCTGACCCACTGGAATTGTGATACAGTGAATTCTAAGTTAAATTATCTGTCTGTAAAGAATTGTTGGAAAAATTACTTGTGTCATGCTCAAAGTAGATGTCCTAACCGACCTGTAAAAATGATATATTGTCAACAAGAAATTTGTGGGGTGGTTGAAAAAAGAGTTTTAATGACACATTGTGCTACATGTTTTGCAACTGTCCCGTAGACGGGACACCGATCAACAAGTTTTAAAGGACGAACCACTGTATGTTTGGGGCAAATCAAATACACACATTACTGTGTACCGCTCTCTGTATTTTCAAGCGTAGTGGTGGCTGCATCATGTTACGGGTATGGTTGTAATCGTTAAGGACTGGGGAGTTTTTCAGGATAGAAAATAAAAATAATGTAGTTAAGCACAGGCAAAATCCTAGAGGAAAACCTGATTCAGTCTGCTTTCCACCAGACACTAGGAGATTAATTCACCTTTAAGCAGGATAAAAGCCTAAAACACAAGGCCAAATCTACACCGAAGTTGCTTACCAAGAAGACAGTAGCAGTAGTAGTTACAGTTTAGACTTAGTTCTGCTTGAAAATATATGTTAAGACTTGTCTAGTAATGATCAACAACCAATTAGACAGAGCTAATAATGTGCAAATATTGTACAATCCAGGTGTGGAAAGCTCTAAAAGACTTACCCAGAAAGACTCACAGCTGTAATTAAGGTGATTCTAACTCAGGGGTGTGAATACTTATGTACATTTGATTTCTGTATAAAAAATTTAATAATTGATCAAAAATGACTAGAAACATGTTTACACTTTGTCATTATGGTATTGTGTGTAGATGGGGTGAGAACAAAAATCTATTTATTCCATTTTGAATTCAGGCTTTAACACCACAAAATGTAGAATAAGTCAAGGGGTATGAATACTTTCTGAAGGCACTGTACATGCACTCGATCAATCAAACCAATTCAAAATAACCTTAACTTTCTTCATCCTGCGTGAATTTAGCTTATTAGATTCTAACTATGAATTGTAGGTTCTGCTAAAATACCGGTGGTTACATTCAGATTTGGAAGACTGACAGACAGAGATGACTCATCCTGCCTGATACTTTATCTTCCAAAACCATTGCATTCTTATTTTCTATTGATATTCAGGAGAGACAAATCCAATCTCTTGTCATCATCTTGTCATCAACTTAGGTGCGTTGAGTTCTCCCATTTCCCCCTTTTTTATGCACTCAAAAGAGGGTTGCCATGGAAGTGACCAACACTGACCGTCTCTGGAGACACCGTCTTTGTCTCAGTCTGTCTTCACTTGATGCCTCAGTGTCAGCCATAGCCTTTCCTATTATATTTCACATCAGATTGTGAATCTGCAGTCCTGTTAGGGGTTACTGGGAAACGTTCAACTTTTGGTAGAAATACTTCTACCATTGAACTCAGCTCCTATTATTCCATGGCCTGTTTGATCTTAAGCTTGTACAGTGCTGGATATTCTCCTCTGAAGAAAGCTCCCATAAAGCAGCCTTTAATAATTCATGACACCAGATTTAGATTTGTGCTCCACTGCTCAGAAACGACTGAAGATTCTACACTACATTACTTTGCGGAATAGGCATGGATCTGCTATTTAAGTTTGATATACAGTTCAGCAAGTTAACAGTCGTTGCGTATTGTCGCATACCCATTTGAATTGGAATGGATGAAAAAGTTAATGGCTTCCCAATATTTTGTAATGTGTGTTCATTCCATTATTACTGAACGCTTTAGACCTCTTTTTATATTACAATCGACATTGTAGGCCTACATATATATATGGAGGGAGGCTAGAAAATCCTTCAAATCTGTGAAACATGAAGATCACAGACAGTACAGTGTCCATTTAGGCCTACAGTATAGGCTACAGTAGAACTACTGTAAGGGGTGCATATATCACATTTAATTTGAGCTCCATGCATTCATTTCAGTGCCACCAAACCGCATTGTGGTTTGCACCTCGTCTTGTGAGTCAGACAGTACATTATCTATTAATTATCAATTGGTTAGATTCAATTCCATATCTACATATTATGTGTCTTTTCAAAAGCAAACAAATGTCCCTCAGCCATGGGTGTATCTGTTTTCATCTGATGTTGTATCATTGAATTAATTTATTTCACCTTTATTTAACCAGGTAGGCCAGTTGAGAACAAGTTCTTATTTACAACTGCGACCTGGCCAAGATAGAGCAAAGCAGCGTGACACACACGATGAATGTGCAAGTAGAGATACTGGTGTGCAAAGGATAATTTAAAAAACAACAACTTGGGGATGAGGTAGTTGGGTGACCTATTTACAAGATGGGCTATGTACAGGTGCAATGATCGGTAAACTGCTCTGACAGCTGATGCTTAAAGTTAGTGAGGGAAATATAATGTATGATATAATGGATGTACAGAAAGCCTCTATTGGTATGCTGTAAGGTGTGCTGCTTAGTGTGGCCCAGTTGCATTTTAATGCAACAGACATGATTGAGAAATGGGCACCAGCCGGTTGGCTGTTGCTACTACTAATGCAATGTAAATGGAGCAAAATAATCTGCACTGACTAATGTCTGCTTACGTATGCATCTTGAGTTCTGTGTTGGGGTTCTTCTGCATGCAAAGTACAACCTAGGTAATTGATTTCACAGGGTTCATTAAGCACAATTTGTATATCAGATGGACTAGAAATGAAAGTTGTTGATTAGTTAAATCTTGTTTTAGGGAAATTGATTTTACACATACCACTCTGTGTGATATCCCATGTAATATTATACAGCTTATGTTGTGATTTGTTTTTCAATGAAGGTGACATTGGTGAATATGAACTCTTTGTTGTGCATATTAGGGTTGGGAATTGCCAGGTACTCCACGATATGATATTATCACGATACTTAGGTGCCGATTCGATATGTATAACGATTCTCATGATTCTATATGTATTGTAATTCGATCCTAATTAATTTGATTTTATTTGCGATTCGATGTTCCAAATATATTGCTCATCATACAAGTACTGTATGTCTGCTGCAGAAGGACAAGAGAGTTTTTGTCAGTCATGGAAATTAAAGTGCTGAAAACAAATTAGCTCCCTATTTAAAATGAAGGTGGAGAACAAGCTATGAAGTTAAAATACTGACGTTTTGGTGCCAATGAGCAACAAAATAATCTTGCGAAATTATCATAATACGATATATCGTCAAAAATAATATCCTTATATGTAACTATTTTTTCCCCCCATCACGAGTGCAGAAAACCCACAATAAAAAAAAGTGAAATACTTGTTGTTGGTCAAATACATGAAGCTATCACAAGCTGGACAATTAAGTTGCATTCAGTAAAGCTACCTTTCTGAGCATATGGTTGTGTTGGGTATATGACGAACCGACCTTCACAAACATCAGGACCATCAGGTCAGTAGCAATAGCTTTCTACCCTGCTCTCCCAGGGATGGAGGGAGGAAAAGAAAGGCTATGGTCTTATGTTTATGCTTTAGCTTCTTGTCAGACATCTTTATGGTTCATCTCTATGCTACTTTAGTACATGCAGGCTCAATTTGTTGGCTCATGAACCAGATTGCAAGCATAATGTTATTTTTGCCTTCCCCTTAATATTCCATCCTTTCTCCCTCTTGTCCTCTAATGCACTGCCTGCGATGCTTTATTTGATAGAACTTGTGATCTGAGATTCCCTTTACAAGGCTGACCTGGGTATAATGGCACATGGAATATGAATCACGCTTCTCTCTCCTCCTTTAGCTATGCAGGTTGGTTGGCTTTCTATACACTGTGTTCCTGTGATTAAACTTAAAAGGGACATGATTACAAATGTGAATGCTAATTTCCTCTAATAAGCAAGGGGGTGAAAGTGCATAAAATACAATGCCTGGTGGTGACTGTTTTATATGCAAGGTCATTATAATAGGGAAACAAATGAACCACACATCACTTTGGATTATGTTAACGTGACAACTGCTGTAGTGTGGTCAGGGGCCTTAGTGTCTAGCTAAATCTCTTTCCAGAAGCAAGCCAAAGTGGTGGAAATGCTTAGCTAGCTAACGCTCTGGCTTGGCTACATGGGGGCCAGGCTGTGTGTGTGTGTGGCTCCATGAGATGACCCTGGAAACCATGACCACAGTGTAATCCTGGCCATTAGAGGCATTAGAGGCATGGCACACTGACCCAACTACATGCATGGTGATGCCCTGTAGCATCACTCTGGCAACCTCTGCCTGGTATACAGGTTTTTGGTTCCTAGATTTCCTCACTTATTCAACATCATTGGATCTATGTTAGTGTCAGCATTTGAGAAATACCAGTGATCATGTTCTGTGGTAATATATCAAAGATGCATTTCTATGTTTTAACTTTAAGAAGCAATGAAAAATGGACAAAAGCAATATTGATTCAAACTCCCAGACACATAATGCACCGACCCTCACACACACAAACACATGCACGAGTGGGCACACACACACACGCAGGCCCCCTAGCACCTCCTTTGCAGGAGATGTAATGGTCTCATGAACATCAGGCAGGGTCATGCTCAGGTCCCAGCCAATTTATCTTGGCGAGATGCAGTGAAGGGTGTCTGTCTGTCTGTCTGTCTGTCTGTCTGTCTGTCTGTCTGTCTGTCTGTCTGTCTGTCTGTCTGTCTGTCTGTCTGTCTGTCTGTCTGTCTGTCTGTCTGTCTGTCTGTCTGTCTGTCTGTCTGTCTGTCTGTCTGTCTGTCTGTCTGTCTGTCTGTCTGTCTGTCTGTCTGTCTGTCTGTCTGTCTGTCTGTCTGTCTGTCTGTCTGTCTGTCTGTCTGTCTGTCTGTCTGTCTGTCTGTCTGTGCATTAGCTGGGGTCTTAATTGATCCCCAGTTTGTGTTTTTGTTGGTAGGCCTAATTGTATTTCTAGGGAAGGAAGGGTGTGGTAAAAGAGGCATATCTACATCATTGGCTGTATTATATCTCTAAGAAAATACTCCATGTAATCACATAACTTGCATATTGTTGTTGGTCCCACCCTTACCCACACCTCATTGGTTCCAATGTCCCATCTTATTGGTTAGAGGTTTGTTTTCTCTCTCCTTAAGCACTGACTTGCCGGAACCAGTCATGTGTCCAAAGTAGCAGCACACATCCAATGTCAGTATGTTCCCATCCTGTTTGGGGCCAGTGTTAGGGTGTACTATATTGGATGTGAACTACAAACATCTCTATACATGTCATTGAAATGAGACTTTCAATGACATGCTTTCCACTCTTGCCTGCTGCTTTCTGTTTACTGAATTACCACTGCTAAATCCAAACCCATGGTATACTTGTTTGCTGTAGTTGCGAGACCTCTCTCTCCTCCAGTTCCTCCTTTTTTGCTATTGCTTATCAGCGGTTGGTTAGTTTTCATTCTGCTTATGTTGTTATACTATTTGATTTCTTTGCTTATTTCTCAGAGTTTGCACAGCCTGTGCTGTTACAATCATAATACAAATTCTTTAGTCTGAAAACAATGTTGCGTTGGCATTTTCTATCTAGGGTTTCTGCACAGGGTCGACAAGCAGCTCCATTGTCTGTTGCTCTGCTATCATTTTAGCTGGCATGCTCAGACTCTGTCTATCCAATCTTATCTGAGCTTGGACAAAGGCCAGCTGCTGATAGTTATAGGGAATGGAATTGCGTTAATTAAGTTCCGGGAACATAATACGTTGAAATGCAATATGTCGAAATCAACCATTGGCATTTCCAGTATGTGGATGAGGTGCACAGAACAGAACCCTGGCACAGGCAGGCAGGCCGCTGGATATTCCATAAAAGCAATCCATGGAATCATCCCCATTGGAACGTTCCGAGGCCTTTGTGGGTCTTTGCTGTGGTGACACAGAATCCACCACCATAACGAGGCTAGGCACTCTCCATCTCTCTCTCTCTCTCTCTCTCTCTCTCTCTCTCTCTCTCTCTCTCTCTCTCTCTCTCTCTCGTCTCTCTCTCTCGTCTCTCTCTTGTCTCTCTCTCTCTCTCTCTCTCTCTCTCTCTCTCTCTCTCTCTCTCTCTCTCTCTCTCTCTCCCCCCTGTGTTCTGGTTTTGTAATGACTAGCTGAGGTCTATTCACAGTTATGAATGCATTCCCATCTGTGAAATGCCAAACAAATTAAATCTAATACCCTGCGATTGGATTCAGTCATACTGCTCATTACGCCCATCAAAAGCCAATGAGGTATTGCAAATATTTTATTGCCAAATTTAATGAAGCTGTAGTTTCTCCATTTAGATTCCTGCACATTTGCATACTCGAGCCCCAGTCTCAGGACTATTCTGCAGGCAGATTTTCACATATTTATGAAAGATGGGCGGGGTAGTAGCCTATTTTGTAAACCTCATTGACCAAATGTTAGTATAAAATGTTATTTGAGGTATTGCATCCTTAGTACTATGTCAGGTATGTGATGATTAGCCGTAAAAAATCTTCAGCTCAATGGATAAAAAGATTATCAATGAAGGTTGTGCAGGTTTTAACCCCAAAGCCCACATTATACCATACTATTAATGCAGGAATCATACATATTTATATAGCCTACTAAAGATGCTTTGCATTATGAGATGTAGAAAAACTGTGGTCTTGGGATCTAAAGGTCTGTTTGTATTAATGAGAGGTGTTGTAACACACAATTCAGTTTGTATGCGTCTTGTAGCATGTTAAGCCTTTGTGCTGCCCAATTGTGTACTAACAATTCATTCATATCGATTGCTTTTTTCTGTGGTCCTCTGGTAGGTGATAAAGACACTGTTGGCTTGAACAATGGGCACAACTCTTTGGCTTGGCCTAATTTCTGTGTTATCTGTGGTGCTGCACCAGTGCCATCTAGTGGAATTTGTGAGAAATAACCCAAATTCAATGAGCTTTTTGTGTTGCATTGTCTTCTGTTGCCCATCTGTAATACAGTCACAGTGATAACGGACAGTTGCCCCTCGAAGAACCTCTCACCAGGACCTGTTTAATTCACACAACATTCATTCTTAATCACATGCAAATGGTAGTGGTATGCTGTATGCATAGATTAATAACCATAACAGATTCAACATTTGTATTATTGGTTGTTCATGACACTTGCAATTGCAGGACAGTGGGTTGGATTTCCAGGTCCACCCGTATGTAAAATATATGCATGCTGACTGTAAATGGCTTTGTATTAAAGCTAAATTACATATATTACCACTGAGCACACCACGTCCTTTTAACGTAGATATTTGGATGTTGATCAATGAGATTGCAACCTATATTCACCCACTCAAAAGGAGAGCCAAAAGTTAGTTCAATTTCTAATGTGTTATCACTATGTTTTCAGCCATCTAAAAACACAGCCAAATTCCAATGGAAAAACAATGTCTGATTTTTGGTTTAGTTGTCACCCAAATGTCTATCACTGCCTGAACCATTTAAAAGGACAGCAAAGTTCAAATTAGGAATACACTGTCAGGTATTTTGTTTATTTATACAACAGATTCATGTGTTAACACTGTGCTTCATCTAATAGCTGAACCAAATGGCCTGGATGGAAGTTGAGACTGTATTTAAAGTTCATGGTGCTAAGTGATCAATGGCATTTGAGATCCTGTACAGGTTATTACAGCAATTGTGAAGATCTCAACAGACCTGTGAATACCTACAGTAAGCATGCTACCTTGAACATGCATGCTTTACTTGATTACATAAGAAGGCATTTATAGTTACAGTAACCTTAATGTGGCCATGGATGTGGTACTCATATTAATTCAGGCTGAATGTGACATTAGTTTGTAAGACAGCCATAGCTTTGGGCCATTCACTGTATTGCAAAAGTAATATTGAATTGTGTTTGTTTAACAACACAACCAAATGTCAACATTTAAATGAGATGTATCTACTGCTTGGATAGTTCCATCTGAGCCACTGGCTTAATCCCATTCTGTAACTTTTCCTTTTGGTTCAGTTAGAGATTTGAATCCAACATATATATATTTTAAACTTCTCAGCAAGTTAATAGGCTATTTATTGTATTTCAAAAGGGATATTACATTGTGTTTAGTTGTCAACACAACCAAATATCAACATTTGAAGGAGATGTGTCTTCTGCTTGGATAGTTCCATCTGAGCCACTGGCTTAGTCTGGCTTTAATTCATTTAGACTAACTCAAATCATTATTCAGATTCATTCTCATGTGGGCAATCAATGGCTATCATTGGGGAGCATTTTTATTCATGTAATGTTGTTATTTGTATAACAAAATTCCTCAAGGGTGCAGAGAGAAGTGGATTGTTTATTTTTTTTATTAATGAGATTAAATAGTGCTGTATCCCAAACCAAAAATATATTTTTTCTTTAGAACCCTGAGACAGGGCTTCACCCAGCGGACTATCAAGTCAGTCTATTTTCACCAATTTATCTCCTTTCTCTCTCTAATTATTACTATATGTGTGCCCTCATCTGTTATGAATATTATTTTGGTGGTAGCCCAGGAGTTATGTATGTCTATACTGCATGTCTTCTTGCCGTGGTTAATTTACAGTAGCAACAAACTACTCAAGTAAACCAAGGCACCAGCTACTTTACCCCTAAGCTCTAGAACAAAACTAAAGCACAGCAATATTTCAGAGGTTCTCCCTGGGATTTAGTTGTGAGGTCGTATACAGTAGAGTTGTCTTATGGAGAGATTGGTTTACTGTAAATAGGAGAGTCTATCCGTGGGTTAGCAGTACATCATCTTTGTCAGTTGAAAAGGGTGTCATTACTCTGAGTTTGGCCACTGTATTGTGATAGCTACTGTATTGTTGGCCTGTTATATTGTATTCCATTCCAGCCATTACAGTGAGCCCATCCTCCTATAGCTCCTCCCACGAGCCTCCACTGGCTTAACTGACACTATTGTTTCCACTGACTGCAGATAGAATGGTAGCTTCAGCTCAGCGGTCAATCTTATGATAATTCTTTCTTCAATGCAGGTTTAATCTAAAATATCTATCTCTATGGACATACCTGAAAGTATTTAGGAAATTAGCACCCTCTATAGGAGCACACCTGCACCTGCACTGTCAGTGCATGACAAGGAGATACCATATTCTCTACAAACCACGGCATCTTTGTACTCTCTTACAAAAGCTCACATGACAGAGGATTCTAGTGCCCAACAGCCTGTTTCAGAATGGGCAGCATTCATAATTTTGAAGTAGTCAACTGAGTGTGACTTATGGGTTAAGGAAGGATCACATGATTCCATCCGGGTCATCGGGAGAGAGCAGCCAATGAATTATACTCATGAGTAAACATTTCATAACTGCAGGTGACAGTAAATCGCCAATCTTGGCTTCATACCTGTTCTAACAACACACTCCAGGTGGCAGTATGCCCCCTTTCAGTTTGTTTACCAACTCATAGAAGTAGTAGAAGAAGAATATTGACTACTTCAAAATGGAGATGGCCTCAATGTCACTGCCCCTGCAGACGCCATAATGGGACAGATACAAAGATGCGATGTCTTTCTAAGTCTATTGGTGTGTCTTAACTAGACTGCTGTAAAAGACAGAAACAATTAGATTTTAACATTCAAATACATTAAATGATCAGCAATAAAAAGCACAGCAGTATTGTTCATTGAGAGGAAAGGAATGATGGTTAGACTGGGTCATTACTGTGATTACTCTCTAAAGTTAGACTTCTGATGCATCATTTTGTGTGGAGGAAAACAATTTAAATGCTGCCGTTGCATACCAGCTAGTCATATATTTTACCAAATGAAACATTGATGCTCCCTCTAAAGCCTCCATCCTTCTTACTACAGGTTTCACAGACAATAGCACTTTGCTAGTAATTTGTTTCAGCCAAGATGTATGGCGTGATAAATATTTAAAATCAAATTTGGCAAAAAGACAGAGATGGATGTGGCACCCCAGGCTGCTGTGGGAGACACCGCCACCGACTTGCTGTAGTGTCTTCCTGCCTAACTCCCTCCCTCACGCGCACCCCCCCCCCCCCCCCCCCCCCCCACACTGGGTGTAAATGGGCAGAATCAATGTTGTTTCAATGTCAAACAAATATACTCTGAAAACTGATAGGATTTGAAAAAAGATCATTCACGTAAGGGTATTTTTTCACCCAACTTTGAACCTAAGTCCAATGACATGGTGAATGTTTGATGATTTCACTTTTAATTCAAGTTAGTTGACAACTCAACCAATGTAATCAAAACTAGACGTTGAACTGCCATCTGTGGTCAGTGGGACACACACACACACACACACACACACACACACACACACTCTCTCACACACACACACACACACACACACACACACACACACACACACACACACACACACACACACACACACACACACACACACACACACACACACTCTCTCACACACACACACACACACACACACACACACACACACACACACACACACACACACACACACACACACACACACTCACATCCTCAGCATCCTCTGATGTGTTCCTGTGCCCTCAACTGTATTTAGCTAGGTCGCAGTGGTGACATGGTGGTAGCATATCATGGGGCTGGTGCTACTGTTGGTGTGGGTCTGGTCTAGCTGCATGGTGTTGGTGACTGTGACAGGGGATAACGGCGCAAGGAGCTAGCTGTCCAAACACTCCCACTGTGTGTGCTGAGAGGCCTGCCGCTACCAGCACTCTGCCAGCCAGGGATACGCTCCAGCAGCATTACAGACACTGTTCACTTTGTTCTAAGAAGGAAGAAAGAGAAATTAGCAAACACAGGCAGGGCTGAGTTCATTCTATCGATTGAGGCTTCTCAGGGACCAAGATGGGAGTCTTCAACAGTTAACAGCTGGATAGTTAGTTCAGACTAACTTAGCAAAATTAAAACATGCTGCTTTAATTTTAGCTTCACTATTTAATTTTTACAACTTTTTAAAACATATTGATCAGAATTCATCGTATTTGTAGTTTTACTGGGAATTGAAGGTTTGGATGTCTTTCTCAGCCCCTGTCCTTTACTGTAATACAATGTATTTATCTGTAATCCAATTATATCTTGTCCAACATCATGAAGGAGTTTTGACAATCATTTTCAAATCTAAATATGTCATTTAATTATTGTATATAGAGTATCCACAACTGAGCCTTTAAAACACACCCGCCATTCGATTACCAGTGCTCATGAATCTAAACGCTGTTTGACATCCGTCTCTGTAGGTTTGTCATCATTGCTACAAGGCAGACGGTTATGTTTGACCACATGAAGTGTAGTGTGTATGTGTGTGTGTATGTGTGTTGTGTGCTGAATCTTCCACACTAGACATTTTCTTGCAATCATCACGTTTCTCAACACTGACTCCATTATCCCTTCAAATATCTTGTTAATGCAAATGTGTTTATTTTTTACGTTGAGGCTGATCTACTGATATTATTGTTCCACATCAGTTGATGAATTGGCCTACGAGGTTCAGCCATTAAAGACCAAAGTAAAACTTATGAAATAGTGCATGCAAAATGTAGGGACAGGATATGTATGGTGCAGTTGCCAGTAGAATATTAACAGTATCTCCCCTAGAGCGATGGATGGGAGATCTTGTTTAGGAGGTGCCTGCTTGATGTATGGCCATTGAAATGCCTCTCCATTCATCACCAGCTAATAGTAAACGCAGGGTTTCTGGACCTGTCCCCTGCTCAGAGATGACTAATAGCCTGAGTTGGGACGGCTGATAATGGGACGTTGTGTAAATAATCAGTTGGGGAACAGAGGAAACCTTGTGTACTGTACAGCAGTTCCCCTCTGTGGCGTTATGCAAACCATGAAGGAAAGGTGCATGGAATTGTCCACCCTGAAATTGGGCTGAAGAGTATAGCCCTTCGCCACACATTAATCAGTTTAGCTTCATGTCCCTGTGTTGTGTTGTGTTGGATTTATGGTCTGGTCTTCTCCTTTAATTAAAGTGGCCTGCTGTGTTTTGTTGTGAAAAATGCACTCTCTCTCTCTTTAAGTTACAGAGTGAATTTTTCAAAGGTTAGTATTCTTTTTAGAATGGTATAGATCACAGGAGGTTGGTGACACATTCATTGGGGAGGATGGGCTCGTGGTAATGACTGGAGCGGAATCACTGGAATGTTATCAAATACATCAATCACATGGTTTCTAGGTGTTTGATGCCATTCCATTTGCACCATTCCGGCCATTATTATGAGCTGGTATAGATGGGGTCACTGAGAACAGTTAAAGAAACAACAACTGTAGTTAGGATAGAGTGCATGTGAAATCGAACCTTAGAAGGTACAGCCTATAGCCTAGATTCTGAAACACTTTTGTCTTGTCCATCTATTAGTTTATCGTATTTGTTTACATCGAACACAGCCTGCACTCCATATCTATGCTCAGAAGCCTCTATATTCCTGCCCACCATGAATATTCCACCAGAGGGTGCTGTAATGAAGTTAATTTCAACGCTGCTCTGAGCCCCTGAAACTGATTCATAAACCCCCCCAGCTGTCCCAAATGATTCCATGATGTGTTGGGCTTAGTAAACAATTTCTGAGCCGAAGAGGAGAGAGGGCACGTGCTCCAATTTCCAAAAGGCAATGCTGTGAAGTGGGGACAAGGTTTCGGTCTGCTCTTTAATGGAGCACAGGCCTGGAGACATGCCCGTCGAAGACAGAGAGAGAGAGAGAGAGACATGCTGGAGATATAAAGAGCATATGACGTGGTAATCAAATTGCATAAGGGCCTGTGTTTAAAAGTGTACCATGACACTTATTTTACATTAGCTCTTTGTCTAGCCCCTGAAAAGTAAAACACAGATTGAATATGCTGTAAAGTGTATCCCCCTCTCTGTTGTTTGTCTGAAGACAGATGACTGGATCGGTCTCTAAAACAAATATGTAAGTATTTATAGCAGTGTTGCTGATTAGAGAAACAGACGTTTCTATTTGAAATGAAAGACAACTCTCCAACCTACTTTATTTCTCGTTAGAATGATTTACTCTGTTACAGTATGTGGAGTCTGCAGACATTTGAGCTTATTTTACAAAATATACCACTGACTTGTTGAATTGTTTATATCCTGAAAAATATATTCAAGCCAATCTATTGTGTACAGTGCATCTTGGCAATGCACTGTACACAATAGATGTTTGTAGAATTAATTTGTCAATAACAACAAACAAAAATATTTGTTTGGCAGGGTAGCCTAGTGGTTAGAGCGTTGGACTAGTAACTGAAAGGTTGCAAGTCCATATCCCTGAGCTGACAAGGTACAAATCTGTCGTTCTGTCCCTGAACAGGCAGTTAACCCACTGTTTCTAGGCCGTCATTGAAAATAAGAATGTGTTCTTACCTAACTTGCCTAGTTAAATAAAGGTAAAATAAAAATTAAAAATAAATAAAAAACAATGAAAGGTCTATGCTTGAGCTTCCTTTGTAAGTGGTGGGGAATCTACAGAACTGTCACAATTATTTGACATGGATTTATGATCTGTTTGTTTCCAACATTGTGGAATCACATCATGATCAGTAAAGAGTACGTGACACTTTGGGTCCTGGGGTTTCAGACATACTTGAGCAGGAGGCTACCTCAGCCATATCCATTCCTCCATTCCTCTTAACCAGATAACATCTAACAGCCTGCTGCAAAGGGGCAGAACATTTCCTCAGCCTGACTTGTCATTGGGACAAGAGCACTTTATAAAGGCACAGTTTGTGACATTGGAGGAAATGGATGCCAGACACTTTTTCCGCTGACCCCGTGGTGATCCCCAGGCACAGTTGTGTCACAAGGACATTTGTGTCACCACTACTTTGCAAGCTTTCCTTATAACAACTCACTAGAATGGTTTTAGAGAGATACAAAGAGAAATGTGGTCTTTACAGAAATTCATAGTTTAACTTTGATGTAAATTAGGATTGAAGTACACTACCATTCAAACGTTTGGGGTCACTTAGAAATGCCCTTGTTTTTTAAAAGCACTTTTTTTAATCCATTAAAATAACATCAAATTCATCAGAAATACAGTGTAGACATTGTTAATGTTGTAAATGACTATTGTAGCTGGAAACGGCAGATTTTTTATCGAACATCTACATAGGCATACAGAGACCCATTATCAGCAACCATCGCTGTGTACTACTCCCTTCACAGAACAGCACAAACTGTTTCTAACCAGAATAGAAAGAGGCATCTGTTTCTAAAACTAGACACTTGAATGTACTTGTCCTCTTGCTCAGCTGTGCATCGGGGCCTCCCACTCCTCTTTCTATTCTGGTTAGAGACTGTTTGCGCTGTTCTGTGAAGGGAGTAGTACACAGCGTTGTTTCTTGGCAATTTCTCGCATGGAATAGCCTTCATTTCTCAGAAGAAGAATAGACTGATGAGTTTCGGAAGAAAGTTATTTGTTTTTTGGCCATTTTGAGCTTGTAATTGAACCCACAAATGCTGATGCTGATACTCAACTAGTCTAAAGAAGGCCAGTTTTATTATTGCTTCTTTAATCAGGACAACAGTTTTCAGCTGTGCTAACATAATTGAAAGAGGGTTTTCTAATGATCAATTAGCCTTTTAAAATGATAAACTTGGATTAGCTAACACAACGCACCATTGGAACACAGGAGTGATGGTTGCTGATAATGGGCCTCTGTACGCCTATGTAGATAATCCATAAGAAATCAGCCGTTTCCTGCTACAATAGTCATTTACAACATTAACAATGTCTACACTGTATTTCTGATCAATTTGATGTTATTTTAATGGACAAAAAAATGTGCTATTCTTTAAAAAAACAAGGACATTTCTATGTGACCCCAAACTTTTGAATGGTAGTGTATGTTGCATTCCTAAATTAGTCATTAATGTGGTTTATATGGAAGGATGTTCAGTGGATGTAAATGAATGCCACCAACTAAATGCTCTTTTACATCACTCTGACAGATTAGGGGTCAACATGGCCGGTTTGCAGTAGCAGAAGTCTTTGAAGCATCCTGGTAATGGTAAGCTGAACACTTACTTTACTACACATTACATTACACTACACAACAGACAGGCATTATTCTCTTTTGTCTTTAAGTAAACTATGGTACTGCTACTTATTTTAGCTGAGCAACTCCTTTAAACACATCAAGGAGCTTGAATGAGGAGGTGGAGAAGATGGAGGAGGAGATGGTAGTAGAAGAGGATAAGGAGGAGGAAAAGGTGGAGGAGGAGGTAACAGAGGAGGAATAGATGGGAGAGGAGGCGGAAGAAGAGGAGGAGGAGGGAGAGGGATGGGGAGTAGGAGGGTGGGGGGGGGGGTGGGGGAGGAGGGGGAAGAAGAGGAGGAGGAGGGGGAGGAGGAGGTGGGAAAGGAGGAGGAGTAGGAGGAGGGCGAGGAGGAGGATGTGTGAGATGAAGAGGAGGAGGACGAGGCTGGCAGCATCACAGTAGAAGGAAGCTTTTAAAGAAAGCTGAGCCACCAACTACTCTTTTTGCACATCTTTCCTCCTATCTTAATAAGTAATGAGACTGCCATGGGCTGACAATGAAGTATTTTGAAAGTAGTTCTAATGTATGGCTCTGAAAGGAGCGGCCAGGCATTGATGTATAGCACAAACAGGCCTGGAAGCAACTGAAATATTAATGGCCCGTTTCCCCAGGAGTTAATGTGGGATTTACCTGATTGCTTTAGAGGAGGGAGGGGGAGGGGAGATCACATGGCTGTGGCTGGAGGAAGGTGATGGGGGCTGGGTAGGAGTAGAAGGCTATTGAGGTGTCTGATGGTGATCATACCGGGTCAAGTACGTCTGAAACAAATAAGAAAACGAACACACAACATTGTACTGTGCAGTTACTGTAAGTTATCATTACTGCCAGACTGCTAGTCTCTTGAAGTAGTCACTGTCAACCAGAGGACTATCAGATGTTTCAGACAGGAGCAGCTCAAATATTATTGTGAAAACAACAAGTTAAAATGAGTAAGAAGATCTGAGCTGCAGCAAATCTGTTCACTTTCCGTATGTTGTATTTAATAAGTGAATATTGTGCACCTGCTTTTTCACTTGAGCCTAGTTACTTGGCCGTTAAGTCCCATACAGATCAACTGACTCTGATATCTGGACACACCACAAGGCAGCAGCAGAGTAACATGGGAAGGGATCTCAAAGCATTAATGAATCATAGCACTATGGGACAACATCTTAGAGGCTCTCTTCATTAACAGATAGTCAAACTATTTTAGATGAGATAGCCAAATGTTAGTCACGATAGTGTGAGCAGACTTTAATATGAAACTTGTTCATTATCGACTCATTACAACAACAAAAAACGGTTGAGTTATACGTGAAATTCAATGAAACTCCCTATCTTCCCTCTATACTTTTGTGTTCAAAGTGTTTTAGGTTTCTTACAGGGAGTTCATGTCCAGCAGCAACACAGGGTTAACAAAGGGAAGGGCTGTTCAAACAGTGTGATAAATGTACATTGAGGACACAGTAATAGTTGAAGTGCTTAGCTCTGGAGATGGGGCCTAAAACAACACTGATTCAAAAGTTATGCTTGAGAACAGCAAACACATTCCAGAATGGTTGTTGGAAATGCCATTCAAGCACTGGAAAGGTCAATAGTTACAATAACTTTCTTTTGAGGAAAACTAAAACTTGGCCGTGCTATCACAAATTGCTTCCAGGTTTCTCTCTCTTTCTGCCTCCCTCAAAGCAAATTATTACCAAAATTGAGTGCAGACACTGACACCCATTTAAGCACAATCATACATTTAGACTTTCAAGTGTGGAGAGAACGGCTTCACTGCGTACTCCTCTGAATCAAACATGGCTCTTGCTCTTTTTAGTCTACTGACCTGTCCATTCATTTGAGGAAGAAGTTTTCTGTTTGGCTTTAATTACAGGGGAGGATCAGGAATGATTTCTGATCACTGAAATATCTAAGAATGATTTGTTTGATCCTCTTTGCAGTTGTTCTCTGGTTACTAATTACTAAATGTTTCTTCAAAGAGAATACTGTGCTTTCAATAATGCAGCTAAATCCTACATACCATGATTTACTATTTTTGGGGTGATTTGTAGTCAATTTAATGCAACACATGTTTAGCTAATCACATGCTTTATAAAGCATCTATTAATGGATTAAGATGGGTAAAAGTTATTATTACTATGGATAATGAATGTTTAAGTCCAATATACTGTAATATGAAGATATTGGTACCAATGACTCCTGGAGAAACACCATGGCTAGGACATGCTACAGTATGATGCTCATGATATTCATGCTTGAAGTCTTCCTCTCTTCCGCCATCTATAATGTAGTCTGTCTATCCATCACTTTTCTCATAGGGAGATCATGGGACTGTGATTAGTAGTTAGTTTCCTCTGTTTCACAGCGTTGATACTTGGGATATCAACTCTACAAACATGGTGCTCAGGGCTTTGCTTCCTGAATTTCAGCAGCATCTTTGTTTATGACCCAGAGTGCTGTGTGTGGTAGCTGTTTTACATAGTTTTTTACTCTTAACTTTGATGATAGATGTGATTGGAATTGCATTCTGGGGTGCTAAACAAGAATTCACAACACTATTGACACTGTCAGTGCCTGTGTCTGTGTATGTGTCTCTTGATCTAATGTGCCTGAAGATCACAGTTAATGTAAGAATTCCCTCACGTCGCCTACATACAGCACGAAGAAAGCACTGACCACTGACTTTTCGCTTTGAATCAATTAACTACATATTTTTGACGGCCTGAACTAGAAGAGAAAAACTGTACATTGTTTGAAATTAGCGCCTTACATATCTTTGTGAGGTCACTGCCACTTACACTGAGTGTACAAAGCATCAGGAACACCTTCCTAATATTGTGTTGCTTCCCCTTTTGCCCTCAGAACAGCCTCAATTCATTGTCTCCTCCCCTTCATATACACTGATTGAATTGGATTAACAAGTGACATCAATAAGGGATTATAGCTTTTCCCTGGATTCACCTGGTCAGTCTATGTCATGTAAAGAGCAATGTTTTGTATCAAGGCACAAGGTGAGACCCAAATGCAGACACAGGGAGCAGATGGTTGGAGTCTTACAATGTTTATTAATCCAAAGGGGTAGGCAGAGAAAAAAAAACAGATCAGAGTCCAGGAGGTACGGAGTGGCAGACAGGCTCGTGGTCAAGGCAGGCAGAATAGTCAGGCAGGCGGGTTCAAAGTCCAGAAACAGGCAAGGGTCAAAACCAGTAGGAATAGAAAAAGGAGAATGCAAAAAGCAGGAGAACGGGAAAAACGCTGGCCATGACAGACCCAGCAGACTTGGACCAGCTCCGACAAGCTATCTCCCTGCAGGGAGCCACCATTGGGAGACAGTAACCCCCCCCCCCCCCCCCCCCCCCGTCGTTAAGTCATTACTTATCGTTAAGTCCCCGGTAGTCAATGTACGGGCGCAGGGTCTTGTCCTTCTTCTCCACAAAGAAAAACCCAATCATAAGGATTGTGTCGGGGGAAGGGAAGTAGCACATGCCTTACTGAACACTTTCAGGAGGTCATGGTATTCAGTAGGAATAGCAGAGACATCCACAGTCTTGCTAACATCATGAGGAGGACAACTTGGGGAAGGCTGTGCTGCTTGAAGGCAGTGGGAATGGCAAAATGGACTCCAACCCAGGATGGAGCTTGTGGTCCAGTCAATCACAGAACTGTGTTTTTGTAGCCAGGAAAATCCCAACACTACCCAAACATGAGGAGATGAAATGAGGAGGAACTGTATGGTCTCACTGTGGTTACCAGAATCCCGTAATTGAACGGGCACAGTACTAAGGGTGACTTCCCCAATAGAGTGGCCGTCAGTGCCCTAGCATCCATGGGCACAGAGAGAGGCTGAGTGGGAATACCAAGCTCCGAAGCTATCGTGGCATCCATAAGACATTCATCAGCCCCAGAGTCAATGAGCACTCCGAGAGACTTAGATTGGTCTCCCCACAGCACAAGAGCAAAAAGGCGTGTGTGGGTGATGGGAATTAGGGAACTCCCAGTCTGACTCGCCATAGTACTGGTACCCACTAGAGGCAAGAGTTTCCTAATAGGGCTCTTGCTAGCCTAGTTCTTCTAGGCTAGGCTCGTAGGTTCACGAGAGAGCTCGGGTGGCTTCAACTCCTCTCAGAAGAGCTGCCTTCAGAAACTTCCGGATTCCATAGGAGGTGAACGCGCCATATCGGGTGCACGAGTGTGCCCGAGACCAGACCTCCTCTCACTCTTGCGTTCCCTTAGGCGTCCATCAATTTTAATGGTTAAGGCGATAAGCGAGTCGGGGTCCACCGGCAATTCCTGAGCAGCTAGCTCATCCGTTACCTCCTCAGATAATCGGTGCAGAAAAGTATCGAAAAGAGACTCCAGATTCCAGGCACTCTCGGCGGCCAACGTGCGAACATCCACCGAGTAGTCTGCCATACTACATGTAACGATCCTCTTCATCTGATGAAGAGTAGTCAAGATCGGACCAAAACGCAGCGTGGTAAGTGTCCATGTTAATATTTATTTTAACTCAGAACACTAAAACAAAATACCATAGACAGCTGCCTCTGATTGGGAACCATACCAGGCCAAACACAGAAATACAAAACATAGAACAAAACATAGAATGCCCACCCCAACTCACGCCCTGACCAAACCAAAATAGAGACATAAAAAAGGAACTAAGGTCAGGACATGACACTACAGGAGTTTTGATGTAAGTCAAGCAGTTTACTGGCCGCCTTTCTCCCGGATACCGGAGACTCAAACTTTTCTCACCGCCATAAATTCCTCCAAATTACTACAAACGGCAGATCTTTGTTCACAAACTGCCGTAGCCCAGGAGGGCGCCCTTCCCGACATTATCGTAATTATATACGCTATCTTCAATCGGTCTGAAGAAAACAAAGATGGCTGTAGCTCAAAAATAAGTGATCACTGAGAAAGAAAACCCCGACAGGTACCAGGATCCCCCGAATATCGCTCTGGAGGAGGTAAAACTCACCACAGAGAGTGAAGAAATTACTGGGTGATTGGGATTTTTCAGAGGTGGCAGAGAGTCTGAGCTAACCCCCTGATTTACTCCATAATAGCCGTTAACACATGGTCATGGCGTTCCGTCGAGGAACTGAGCCTTTCCAAAAGGCCCTGTAGCAACTGATGTCTCCCAATGGTGGCTCCCTGCAGGGAGATAGCTTGTCGGAGCTGGTCCAAGTCTGCTGGGTCTGTCATGGCCAGTTTTTACTATCAAGGCACAAGGCGAGACCCAAATGCAGACACAGGAGGCAGATGGTTGGAGTCTTACAATGTTTATTAATCCAAAGGGGTAGGTAAGAGAATGGTTGAGGACAGGCAAAAAGGTCAACCAGAGTCCAGGAGGTACAGAGTGGCAGACAGGCTCATGGTCAAGGCAGGCAGAATGGTCAGGCAGGCGGGTACAAAGTCCAGAAACAGGCAAGGGTCAAAACCAGGAGGAATAGAAAAAGGAGAATGCTAAAAACAATGAGAACGGGAAAAACGCTGGTTGACTTGGAAACATACAAGACAAACTGGCACAGAGAGACAGGAAACACAGGGATAAATACACTGGGGGAAATAAGTGACACCTGGAGGGGGTGGAGACAATCACAAGGACAGGTGAGACAGATCAGGGCGTAACAGTTTTGCACACTCAGTGTATGTTACTGTAACGACAGTGCCTTCGGAAAGTATTCAGCAAAAGTATTTCGGAAAGTATTTCTTTACGTTTCAGCCTTATTCTAAAATGTATTTAAAAAAAAATTCCTCATCAATCTACACACAATACCCCACAATGACAAAGCAAAAACATGTTTTTGGAATTGTTTGCTAATTTATTTTAAAAAATTAATGAAATATCAAATTTGCATAATTATTCAGACCCTTTATTCAGTGCTTTGTTGAAGCACCTTTGCCAGTGATTACAGCATCAATTCTTATTGGGATTGACACTAAAAGCTTGGCACATCTTTATTTGGGGAGGTTCTCCCATTCTCTGCAGATCTTCGCAAGCTCTGTCAGGTTGGATGGGAATCGTTGCTGCACAGCTATTTTCAGGTCACTCCAGAGATGTTTGATCGGGTTCAAGTCCGGGCTCTGGCTCGGCCACTCAAGGACATTCAGAGACTTGTGCCGAAGCCTGTTCTGCGTTGTCTTGGCTGTGTGCTTAGGGTCATTGTCCTGTTGGAAGGTGAACCTTCGCCACAGTCTGAGGTCCTGATCGCTCTGGAGCAGGTTTTCATCAAGGATCTCGCTGTACTTCGCTCTGTTCATCTTTGCCTAGATCCTGACTAGTTTCCCAGTCCCTGCCACTGAAAAACATCCGCACAGCATGATGCTGCCACCACCATGCTTCACCATAGGGATGGTGCCAGGTTTCCTCCAGACCTGATGATTGGCATTCAGAACAAAGAGTTCAATCGTACTTTCATCAGACCAGAGAATTGTGTTTCTCATGGTCTTAGAGTCTTTAGATTACTTTTGGCAAACTCCAAGCGGGCTGTCATGTGCCCCTTACTGAGGAGTGACTTCTGTCTGGCCACTCTACCATAAAGGCCTGATTGGTGGAGTACTGCAGAGATGGTTGCCCTTCTGGAAGGTTCTCCCATCTCCACAGAGGAACTCTAGAGCTCTGTCAGAGTGACCATCAGGTTCTTGGTCACCTTCCTGAACAAGAAAAGTCCCTTCTCCCCCGATTGCTCCATTTGGCCAGGCGGCCAGCTCTAGGAAGAGTCTTGGTGGTTCCAAACTTCTTCCACTTGAAAAGGATGGGCCTCCCGAGTGGCACAGCGGACTAAGGCACTGAATCGCGGTACTAGAGGCGTTGCTATAGACCCGGGTTCAATCCTGGGCTGTGTCGCAACCAGGAGACCGGCTGGGATGTCCCTGTCTCATCGCGCTCTAGTGACTCCTTGTGGTGGGCTGGGCGCATGCTTGCTGACTCCGGTCGCCAGCTGTGCATTGGTTCCTCTGACACATTGGTGTGGCTGGCTTTCTTTCGAGTTAAGTGGGCAGTGCGGCTTGGCAGGGTCGTGATTCGGAGGACGCATGGCTCTCGTACGGTAGATGCAGCGATGGGACAAGATTTTAACTACCAATTGGGAAGAAAAATAGGTCAAAAGTACCAAAGAAATTTAAATTGATGGAGGCCACTGTGTTCTTGGGGACCTTCAATGCAGCAGAAATGTTTTGGTACCCTTTCCCAGATCTGTGCCTCCACACAATCCTGTCTCGGAAGTCTACTGACAATTCCTTCAAGCTCATGGCTTGGTTTTTGCTCTGACATGCACTGTCAACTGTGGGACCTTATATAGACAGGTGCGTGCCTTTCCAAATCATGTCCAATCAATTGAATTTACCACAGGTAGACTCCAATCAAGTTGTAGAAACATTTCAAGATGCACCTGAGCTCAATTACGAGTCTCATAGCAAAAGGTCTTAATGCTTATGTAAATAAGATCTTTCTCTATTTTATTTTTTATACATTTGCAAAAATGTCTAAAAACCTGTTTCCACTTTGTCATTATTGGGTATTGTGTGTAGATTGATGAGGAATCAAATTTATTTTATACATTTTTGAATAAGGCGGTGACGTAACAAAATGTGGAAAAAGTCAAGAGGCCTGAATACTTTCCTAATGAACTGTATACTGTACCTACAGCTGACCTATTTCAAATCAAATGAATCTTTATTTGCCACATACGCCGAATACAACAAGTGTAGACTACCGTGAAATGCTTACTTACAAGCCCTTAACCAACAGTACAGTATAGCAAAGGGTCTGAATACTTATGTAAATAAGGTATTTCAGGTTTATTTTTATTTTTTTACATTTGCAACAATTTCTAAAAAACAGTTTTTGCTTTGTCATTATGGGTTATTCTGTGTAGATTGTTGAATCTTTATTTATTTAATCCATTTCAGAATACGGTTTTAACAAAACAAAATGTGGAAAAAGTCAAAGGGTCTGAAAACTTTCCGAAGGTGCTGTATAACTGTGTAATATCCTGCCTACTGTTCTGTAGGTCACAGTACCACAGTGAGACCTACTCCTGCTCACTCCTTCACACTGTGCCACTGCTGGCTGAAATGAAAAGCAAATATTAATAATCACACTGACCGGCGTTGCAGAGGAATGCTGAATATGGGAGGCCCAGGGAGATGTCTGTTATGCATTCCACATTTAATGACACATATTCCTGACTTAGTGGATGTTTTTTCACTTTTTTTCAATGACAGATATTGTTGACACACATGAGTCAATATTGATTGATCTTTTATTTTTTTTAAATGCATGGTATTGGCTTACTTCTACCTTGATAGATGTGTTTATATTGTATAAGGAAAGTGAGCCAATGTCAATGGAAAATGATACAGTCTGATTTGACACCAACAGGCACACAATATAAGAATGCACCAACCATTCACTCACTCCAAAGTGCTGTGTTAAAAGAGCCATTCCATTCATGCAGAATGTAGGGCTACTTTGTGAGGAAGACACACTGGTCAAAAATAGTTGGACACACTGGTCATAGCTCCATTTTCTCAACAACAATATTTTCATCAAACTGATGTGATTTTTTTTCTACAAAGACAGATGATTCAGGTCAAATGATATAGTGCAGTAGCTCAAAGCTATAATCCAACCCTGAAAACCAACCGTGTTAGTATTGAAGTGTCTTTATGAGAGCCAGAGTCGAGGAGGATCCTGTGTAATTTCAGCCCGATGGATGGCCTTCACTTCAGTGCATTCACATTAGGAGAGCAATTACAGAGTGTGGAGATGAAAGTGTCTTAGTAAATATGAAGAAGCCAGAGTGGTGTGGCATTAATAGAGTTAACCCAGAAGCAGTGTGGGAGCACAGAAGACACAGCCATATTAACCAATCTGTCCCTGTCCACAGCAGCATCACTGTTAACCCTATCATGAGGTCACTACTAACCACACTCACCCCATGATGGTGTGTGTGTGTGTGTGTGTGTGTGTGTGTGTGTGTGTGTGTGTGTGTGTGTGTGTGTGTGTGTGTGTGTGTGTGTGTGTGTGTGTGTGTGTGTGTGTGTGTGTGTGTGTGTGTGTGTGTGTGTGTGTGTGTGTGTGAAAGAGAGAATTGTATAGGACTATAGAGCACATAAACGTATTTATCATCATTTCACTTGTTAATAACAATGCCATCATATTTACATGTTTCAAAGTGTTGTGATTGACCTGGATGATCCTTGGGCCTGAGTGTGTGTTACTGTCGTTAGCTTGGCCCTTCTCTTGTGAATCTGCCATCCCAGCACCACTCATTAAAGACTAAACTAAACCCTGTATATTCCACTTGGCAAACTTCCTATTTCTTCTGTTTGGTGGTGATGTGATAGGGGAAGGTGGCGGTTGTAGGGCCTTATGGTCTTTAATGGGATTCTTCATTTTTTGCATGGTTGTTCAGCACACCTCTTGACAGCAGCCTTTGAAATATGATACGATTGGCTTTGTGGAGATTTGTTGAGCTTTGCCATCCAGATTTAAAAGCATATTGGTGTTTATGCACAGCAAGCTATAATGATCCATCATACCATGTGGATGGGGGGTGTTCTCTGCTACACATAAATAAGTTGGCAATTAGACCATCTGCTTCGATTCTTCCCCTTCGTCTCCCTGGAGACCCCCATCTGCCTTTACATTATCAATTACAGTTCAGCCCAACCATGCCCCCTTCTCTTTCTTTTTCTCTCTTTCACTCGTTCTCTCTTTCTCTTTCTCTCTTGTTCTTTCTCTCAAATCGCACTCCCTCTTTTCTCTCTCTCTTCCTTCTTTCTTTCTTTCTTTCTTTCTTTCTTTCTTTCTTTCTTTCTTTCTTTCTTTCTTTCTTTCTTTCTTTCTTTCTTTCTTTCTTTCTTTCTTTCTCTCTCCCTCTCCCTCTCCCTCTCTCTCTCTCTCTCTCTCTCTCTCTCTCTCTCTCTCTCTCTTCTCTCTCTCTCTCTCTGTGTGTGTGACTGGCAACATCACAACTCCAGCAACACCCTGCAACCTCCAGGAAACACTACACCCCCCTCAAAAACACAACACCCATCCCCTCCGCCTTTCACTAAATGTGGGACATGCTCATCTGAAAGCAGATGTCCTGTTTCCTTCTCTTCTCCTCCCTTCTCAATTCTGTCTCTCTTTACAAAGCCCTGCAGTTACTGTCCTGTTATTGGGTGAAAATGATCATATTCATCCTGGATTTAGAAAATTCTATACTGCACATTGTAGTATCCCTCGATCGTGTAGGGCTTACTATAATGTTTTGTAGTGTACTGTAGAATGCTATATTACACATTGTAGTATCCCTCGACCGTATAGGGCTTACTATAATGTTTTGTAGTGTACTGTAGAATGCTATATTACACATTGTAGTATTTTTATTTTTATTTTATTTTACCTTTATTTAACTAGGCAAGTCAGTTAAGAACAAATTCTTATTTTCAATGACGGCCTAGGAACAGTGGGTTAACTGCCTGTTCAGGGGCAGAACGACAGATGTGTACCTTGTCAGCTCGGGGGTTTGAACTTGCAACCTTCCGGTTACTAGTCCAACGCTCTAACCACTAGGCTACCCTGCCGTATCCCTCGAACGTATAGGGCTTACTATAATGTTTTGATTTGAACGTGCTGTCCTTGGGGATCTCATGCCGGGGATTTCCTCTGAGGTTCTCCCTCAATTGTGTAGCGCTTCTTTCTGGCCCATTGCATTTCTCAGAACTGTTGACCAACTCAATAGGTGGCCTGTCATGAACCTGTGTCTTATGTTCTGGTTGAGGTGTCCCCTTCATTGAACAGGAACTGGCATAGTCATTTTAGCTAACCCTAGTCAGCAGGTGTTACTACAATATATTACAGTTATGTCCACAAAACACTACAATAAATACAGCAGTATACTACAGTCATCATGTCCACAAAACACTACAATAAATACTGCAGTATACTACAGTCATCATGTCCACAAAACACTACAATAAATACTGCAGTATACTACAGTCATCACATCCACAAAACACTACAATAAATATTGCAGTATACTACAGTCATCCTGTCCACAAAACACTACAATAAATACTGCAGGATACTCATGTGGGTTCTGACACCTCCCATACCAATAAATACTGCAGGATACTCTTGTGGGTTCTGACACCTCCCGTACCCTGATAAGCAGTGTGCCCCAGAAGCATCACAGTCAGGATGTGAGGATGAGGAAGAGGAGACACTTGGGTGGGGGACTGAGACCGAGAGGATCAAACCTTTGTTCTGCTGTTTCCAGGAAAGCCGCAGCAGTAGCGGTTCTCACAGTGTGACAGGTATGTGTGAGAAGACGGGCCCTGTGTCAAGAGAACGGAGAGGTTCATTAATATGGAGACAGGTTCTCTTTTGATGAGTTCATAATCAGTTCAGCAGCAGCCTGGAAGTAGCGCACTTTACAAGACTGTTCAAAGATCTTTGACATCTGAGGAGAGCCAGCCAAGCCAATAATCCCACTTTCAGAACGCAGGCCTTTCCTCCTAGATCAATCCCAGATCGAAACATCAAATAGAAACGGCTGCTTTCTCTCTTTTTTTTAACCCTCAACCCTCCTTTCCCCCTCCAAGAGAATGGAGAAGTTCAGTAATATGAGGACAGGTCCCTTCCTCCCAAAAATCACTTACTAGATGGTATTAGACAAGCTAGCAAAAGCGTCATTACCGCTGGGAATGAGGGGGAGGAAAGGAGGGAAGGATGGGACAGATTCCTGTGAAATTGTGGCATATTTTCCCCCAATTGAAGGCTCCAGTTAAGAGCAGAGCATTATTGATAAGACTGGTGCTCCTGGTCCAGCGTTGTGCCTAAGGGCCCAGAGGGAAGCAATCCACAGAAGTGGGGCTTTCATGTTCATCTGTGTACCAGAACAAAGTGAGGATTAAGTCGCCTGCTTTCATCCACCGAGCGGGAGAGAGGGAGGGACGGAGGGAGGGAGTGTTTTAAAGCACCTCTGCGAAGGCCATGCCATAGCGCGCCACATCGCACTGATATAACCGCCATCTCTGAAGATGCCACAGCACTGTCACCCCAGGAGCCCTTCTCTGGAGCTCTGCCCTGCCTGACAGTAACCATAGTGGCACTAGCGCTTAGCGCTTACCCTAAGAGAGTGTGGGAACGTTCCCACCACAGACACTGCTATGGTAAGACGGCACGCATTGATCATGTTTAATCATGTCATTCATTTTGATTTATTGCACATTCATTTATAGGACCAGCTATCCATCTCAGGATTTTTCTAAATCGGAGCAGGAATTGAGATTCACCATTGTCCAACAGCTGCAGTGGTTTATTTTTGGGTGGGTGATCATTGAAGCTGTTCTCTATCAATTTTTCTCTTTACTCAGACCATATTTCTATTCTGACCACTGACTAGCCCAGTCAGTTTGCATTGACGTCTGTCATTTCCAGAGGCAAGGATCAGACCTGAGTCAAATCGCAGATATGTAGGAAATCATGTTTCATCTGTCTCTAAGGTTTATAAGTAGATTACCTTTTGTAATTCGTTTTGTTACACCAGTCAATAAGCGTCCGATGCAAATGTGGTTCATTTGTATTTGAATTGATGTCCTGTCCCCATTAACTTATGCCTCTAATGCATTCTGGTACATTAGTAAATAGACCTGCTGGATTAATCATTAGTTCATTGGGATCATTTGCTTTCCTTGTGCTTAATCGAATCTCTGACATTGGTAATAAGGACAAACTTCACCTGCCTCCCTTCCCCCCTGGACACTCAAAAACAAGTAAGAGTAATTCAGAGACTTGTGGTGCTCTTCCCTCGATGCTCTGTTCAGCGAGCACCACTTCCATATTGTCCATATCAAGGAGTCCTGTCTGACAACCACCCATCGCAATTGTAAATGAGAACTTGTTCTCAACTTGCCTACCTGGTTAAATAAAGGTAAAATAAATAAATAAATAAAAACAAATGAGACTTTCCTTGGTGATCTTTGGTTCTCTATGTGGTTTAGAAAGTAGATCATTTGACATTCTGTTTGTTACCTTCCTTCAATCCACACTTCACTCCCCCTTATCTTCCTCTCTCACGTTGAGAGTGATAATTAACGGCTTTTATGTCTCGAGAATAAAACCCCTAAAAAGGCTCCTTGCACATTATTTATTTAGGTGTAATTAATTGAAGTGGACCTGGATAGAATTCAACAAGGCGAGAGGCTAAGGTTTCCATTCCTCCTTTAAGAGAAGCTCTCCCATCCTTGTAAACTAAAGGCTAGTCTGTGTGACCGTCCGTCCTCTATCTGTTACAGACAACTAGTACTGAATGGAGGAGCGTTGCGTAATAATGGAGAGCAGTAGGTAACATGTCCTGTATTTATACACAGTTATGCTGGTCTATTCTCTCCTGGTCATTAGACCATGGGGTTTGTGTTGGGTTGCATAATGAGTGTATTCTGTGGCTTTACTGAGAAATGTCAGAGCTGTGAAATTGAAATGGATAGCTGTAATGGAAGACTGACAGCTCATCATCGGCTGGTGGTTACTGCACGTGGCTCTGCAACAGAGATATATGTCATCACCCCTGATTCAGTGGTTGAAGAGATGATACATGGATCATTGTCCCTGGTAGATGTCTAGTTTATGTTTTGAATATAATGAGGACAGCAAGGAAGTGGAGGGCCTTGCTTTTAGATGTTGGTGGGGTCATTACAGTCTGGGATTTTGAATACCTCGAAGACAAAACAATCAAAGCTAATGCCTTTTAAACTCTGCTGTAATGCTAGGCATAGCTATTTATTTTTCACGTGAGATATGGCTATTTTATGCATTGCATTCATGCCTAGTAGATGTTTTGGGTTTGGAGAGAATGAGCCATGAATAAGCAGTAGCCAGGGCTGGGTGTCTTTGTGTGTGTGTGTGAGGGACATGACTGGGAATACTAATACTTCCCACGCACCTACTGAATGTACATGGCCCCTGCACTCTAAAGACCCTGTCAGTATCTCCCCTCCCTCTTCTAGTGTACCTTAGGATAGGCTATTTAGGCAACACAACCACCACTACCGTTACCACCAGCTCATTGTCTCACTCAAACCAAAGACCAACACTGCCGTAGACAGGTGTAACACGTTTACCACTTTAACATGTGTATTTGTAGCTACCTTTAAGGCAGCAATGGCCTGTAACAACCTTGTGGTCGACTTGTATACATATATACCCCACAAGGGTGCGTTCTGAGCCCTCTCCTGTACTCCCTGTTTACCCACGAGGCCACGCACGCCTCCAACTCAATCATCAAGTTTGCGGACGACACAACAGTGGTAGGCTTGATTACCAACAACGACGAGACGGCCTACAGGGAGGAGGTGAGGGCCCTCGGAGTGTGGTGTCAGGAAAATAACCTCACACTCAACGTCAACAAAACTAAGGAGATGATTGTGGACTTCAGGAAACAGCAGAGGGAATACCCCCCTATCCACATCGATGGAACACTAGTGGAGAGGGTAGCAAGTTTTAAGTTCCTTGGCATACACATCACAGACAAACTGAATTGGTCCACTCACACAGACAGCATCGTGAAGAAGGCGCAGCAGCGCCTCTTCAACCTCAGGAGGCTGAAGAAATTCGGCTTGTCACCAAAAGCACTCACAAACTTCTACAGATGCACAATCGAGAGCATCCTGGCGGGGTGTATCACCGCCTGGTATGGCAACTGCACCGCCCTCAACCGTAAGGCTATCCAGAGGGTAGTGAGGTCTGCACAACGCATCACCGGGGGCAAACTACCTGCCCTCCAGGACACCTACACCACCCGATGCTACAGGAAGGCCATAAAGATCATCAAGGACATCAACCACCCGAGCCACTGCCTGTTCACCCCGCTGTCATCCAGAAGGCGAGGTCAGTACAGGTGCATCAAAGCTGGGACCGAGAGACTGAAAAACAGCTTCTATCTCAAGGCCATCAGACTGTTAAACAGCCACCACTAACATTGAGTGGCTGCTGCCAACACACTGTCAATGACACTGACTCAACTCCAGCCACTCTAATAATGGGAATTGATGGGAAATTATGTAAATATATCACTAGCCACTTTAAACAATGCTACCTTATATAATGTTACTTACCCTACATTATTCATCTCATATGCATATGTATATACTGTACTCTATATCATCGACTGCATCCTTATGTAATACATGTATCACTAGCCACTTTAACTATGCCACTTTGTTTACATACTCATCTCATATGTTATACTGTACTCGATATCATCTACTGTATCTTGCCTATGCTGCTTTGTACCATCACTCATTCATATATCCTTATGTACATATTCCTTATCCCCTTACACTGTGTATAAGACAGTAGTTTTTTTGGAATTGTTAGTTAGATTACTTGTTCGTTATTACTGCATTGTCGGAACTAGAAGCACAAGCATTTCGCTACACTCGCATTAACATCTGCTAACCATGTGTATGTGACAAATAAAATTTGATTTGATTTGATTTAGGTGACGCATACTCATCCAGGATTGGTGCTTTACCAGGGAAGCAGACACCTGGATAGCTTTTGATATCTGGACACTACACCTCACTGTCTTTAACATTTGAAATATACACACTACATTACATACAAATAAGGATGGCTCTGAAGAACATGGCTGACGTTTTACATTCTCCCAACCAATTGTGAAATTTTGTTATTTTGTGGGGGTTTTGTGTAACTTATTTTTTAACTTATTGTGTAAATAATGTTGCTGGTACTGCCTCTTATGACCGAAAAGAACTTCTGGACATCAGAAAAGCAATTACTCACCGCGGACTGGAATAACCTTTTTTCTTTAACGAGTCCGACGAGAAGGATATCCTGCTTTCACTGGAACAGGCCCAGATCCACGCCTTTTGCGTGAAGAAAAGACGCTGGAAAAGGGGACGCAGATCGGGGATCCTTCTGAGAAACCGGAGGCGAGCGAGCAAGCTCCCAATGCTTTCCATTCTCGTTGCTAACGTGCAATTGTTAGAAAATAAAATTGATGACCTACTATTAAGATTATCCTCACCAACGGGACATTAAAAACTGTAACATCTGATGTTTCACCGAGATGTGGCTGAACGAAGAAACGGACAATATAGAGCTGGAGGGTTTTTCCATGCACCGGCAGAACAGAGACGCTACCTCTGGTAAGACGGGGGATGGGGGTGTGTGTCTTTTTGTCTTTTTGTCAATAACAGCTGGTGTGCAATGTCTAATATCAAAGAAGTCTCGAGGTATTGCTCGCCTGATGTAGAGTACCTTATGATAAGCTGTCGACCACATTATCTACCAAGAGAGTTCTCATCTGTATTATTCGTAGCCATCTATTTACCACCACAAAGCGAAGCTGGCACTAAGTCCGCTCTCAACCAACTCTATAAGGCCATAAGCAAAGAAGATAATGCTCACCCAGAAGCGGCGCTCCTAGTGGCCGGGGACTTTAATGCAGGCAAACTTAAATCAGTTTTACCACATTTTTACCAGCATGTCACATGTGCAACCAGGGGAAAAAAAGTCCTAGACCACCTTTACTCCACACACGGAGATACATACAAGCTCCCCCGCCCTCCATTTGGCAAATATGACCACAATTCTATCCTCCTGATTCCTGACCTTTAAACAGGTCAACATTCACAAAGCCGCTGGGCCAGACGGATTACCAGTACGTGTACTCAAAGCATGCGTGGACCAACTATTAAGTGTCTTCACTGACGTTTTCAACCTCTCCCTGACCGAGTCTGTAGACCTACATGTTTCAAGCAGACCGCCATTGTCCCTGTGCCCAAGGAACCGAAGGTAACCTGCCTAAATGATTACCGCCCTGTGGCACTCACGTCGATAGCCATGAAGTGCTTTGAAAGGCTTGTCATGGCTCACATCAACAGCATCCTTCCGGACACCCTAGACGCACTCCATTTCGCATACCGCCCCAACAGATCCACAGATGACACAATCTCAATCGCACTCCACACCGCCCTTTCTCACCTGGACAAAAGGAACACCTATGTGAGAATGCTGTTCATCGACTACAGCTCAGCGTTCAGCACTATAATGCCCATGAAGCTCATCACTAAGCTAAGGACTCTGGGACTAAACACTCTCTCTGGATTTTGGATTTCCTGACGGGCTGCCCTCAGGTGGTAAGAGTAGGCAACAACACGTCTGCCATGCTGATCCTTAACACTGGGGCCATTCAGGGATCTGTACTTAGTCCCCTCCTGTATTCCCTGTTCACCCACAACTGCGTGGACAAACACGACTCCAACACCATCGACAAAGCCTCGCTGTTTAGTTATTACATATGCATAGTCACTTCGCCCCCACCTACATGTACTGATTGCCTTAACTAGCCTGTACCCCTGCACACTGACTCGGTACCGGTGCCCCCTGTATATAGCCTTGTTATTGTTATTGTGTTACTTTTTATTGGTATATATTTTTTTCTTCTTGAACTGCACTGTTGGTTAAGGGCTTGTCAGTAAGCATTTCACGGTAAAGTCTACACTTGTTGTATTCGGCGTATGTGGCAAATAAAGATTCATTTGATTTGAAATAGGTCAGCTGTAGGTACAGTATACAGTTCATTAGGAAAGTATTCAGGCCTCTTGACTTTTTCCACATTTTGTTACGTTACCGCCTTATTCAAAAATGTATAAAATAAATTTGATTCCTCATCAATCTACACACAATACCCAATAATGACAAAGTGAAAACAGGTTTTTAGACATTTTTGCAAATGTATAAAAAATAAAATATAGACCTTTTGCTATGAGACTCTTAATTGAGCTCAGGTGCATCCTGTTTCCATTGATAATCCTTGAAATGTTTCTACAACTTGATTGGAGGCCACTTGTGCTACATTCAATTGATTGAACATGATTTGGAAAGGTACCTACCTGTCTATGTAACGTCCCACAGTTGACAGTGCATGTCAAAACAAAAACCAAGCCATGAGGTCGAAGGAATTGTCTGTAGAGCTCCGAGAAAGGATTGTGTCAAGGCACAGATCTGGGGAAGGGTATGAAAAAAAATTCTGCAGCATTGAAGGTCCCCAAGAACCACGAAGACTCTTCCTAGAGCTGGGCGCCCGGCCAAATTGAAGGATAAGGGCCTTGTTCAGGGAGGTGACCAAGAATCCAATGGTCCCTCTGACAGAGCTCCACAGTACCTCTGTGGAGATGGGAGAACCTTCCAGAAAGACAACCATCTCTACAGCACTCCACCATTCCAGGCTCTATGGTAGAGTGGCCAGACAGAAGCCACTCCCCAGTAAAAGGCACATGACAGCCCGCTTGGAGTTTGCCAAAAGGCACCTATAGATTCTCAGACCATGAGAAACAAGATTCTTTGGTCTGATGAAACCCAGATTGAAATCTTTGGCCTGATTGCCAAGCGTCACATCTGGAGGAAATCTGGCACCATCCCTACGGTGAACCATGGTGGTGGCAGTATCATGCTGTGGTGGTGTTTTTCAGCGGCAGGGACTGGGAGATTAGGATTGAGGGAAAGATGATCGGAGTCAGCATCAAGGGAAAGATGAACAGAGCAAAGTACAGAGAGACCCTTGATAAAAACCTGCTCCAGAGCACTCCGCTCCAGTCTGAGCACACAGCCAAGACAACGCAGGAGTGGCTTCGGAACAAGTCTTTGAATGTTCTTGAGTGGTCCAGCCAGAGCCAGGAATGGAACCTGGTCGAACATCTCTGGAGAGACCTGAAAATAGCTGTGCAGCGACGCTCCCCATCCAACCTGATAGAGCTTGAGAGGATCTGCAGATCAGAATGGGAGAAACTCCCCAAATACAGGTGTGCCAAGCTTGTAGCATCATACCCAAGAAGACTCAAGGCTGTAATCGCTGCCAAAGGTGCTTCAACAAAGTAAAGGGTGTGAATACTTATGAAAATGTGATATTTCAAAGGGTTTGAATACTTTCCCAATGCTCTGTACATTCATCTAAAACCCTGGTGCATCTGAAATGTACTCTATTCCCTGTGTAGTGCACTTCTTTTGACCCATAGTCCTCTAGTCAAAAGTAGTTCACTATATCTAAGGATAGGGTGCCACTTGGGTAATAGCCCTGTGGCTGCCTCCCTGGCCTGCTAGCTGTTCTGTTGTGTTCCGCTGGGCAGATGACTCAGTCATCAGCCAGGCTGTGAGACGTAGTGGTTTTACTAGTAGGCAGCCATTATGTCCTGTGTGGTATATTTTAAACAGCACAACTCAAACAATGGCTCCCATTGTACATGTACTGTAGCCCTAACCCGTAACCCACCCTCTCTGTGAGCTCCTTTTGTTTTCAAAGCAGCCAACCGTCACCCAGTTACATCCATCTATCTCCTTAATGGATGTTTTTGGATAAATTAGTTCGGAACCAACACTGGCAATGGTGTGTGTGTGTGTGTGTGTGTGTGTCTGCACAAGTGTGTGTGTGCACAAGTGTGTGCGCTAGTATCTGTGTGAATGTGTGTATACACGTGTGGATATAGCAGGAGGAGCCAGGCAGGACACACAGGCCCTTAAAAAGCAAGATTAATAACCCACCGCAAATGATGTCATAGTTAAGTGTTTTCCTTTGTATTTACACATCCGCCTGGGCTGTCAGACTGCTGCCTGGTCGTCTCTCTGCTGAGAAATGAAAATGGCGCATCCTGACACTAATGCATCACTAGAAATATTTGAGATGAATAAAGAAGTCCTGGCATGCTATTCCCTTCCTCTCCTGTCCTGCCTGCAACAGAGAGGCATGACAAACACTCCATTTGACATTGACATAAAGGCAAACGCGTCTCTAGTCTCTAGTCTCTGCTGAATGCAAATAATGTTATTTTCAATCTTTTTTTCCTATTCGTTCTTTGATGGAATAGCAGGGAGGGGAAGGAGGAAGGGTGGAAGTCTCCTTCAGTCAATGCAAACTAATGAGACATATTAATGACATTAGACCTTAATTCAATGTCTGCATAATTCATAATAATTGATTGCTGCTGCTTTAAAGGAGTACCTTTTTCAGGAGAAAAATGATCCCATTAGTACAGGTTTAATACAAATCTAAGCTGTCAAAACACCCAGCTCTGACTCCATCCCCACTATGTTAATTGTCATAAGCATTTCAGATTGATTAGTCTTACATTTGGAAGTGAGCTTTCGTTCATAATTTCCCTTGTCTTAAGTAGACATGTCACAGAGAGGATTTTATCAAGGCAGCAGTATTGGAATACCTTCCCTTGAAATACCTTTTTATACGCCACATAGCTGAGGGGGGATTTTAAACATAATAAATTTTCAAGATCAATATTTCCAGAGTTAGTAATTTTGAATAAACCCAGATTTGTATATATATATATTTATTTATTTTACATATTGGGGACATATGGAAGGATATGACTGTTGTGTAACAACATAGTAACTAATGTGCTGTGGAAATCAGCTTTACTTCCAGTGGGGCAAAAAAGTATTTAGTCAGCCACCAATTGTGCAAGTTCTCCCACTTAAAAAAATGAGAGAGGCCTGTAATTTTCATCACAGGTACACAACTATGACAGACAAAATGAGAAGAAAAAATTCCAGAAAATCACACTAAGATTTGTAATGAATTTATTTGCAAACTATGGTGGAAAATAAGTATTTGGTCAATAACAAAAGTTTAACTTTGTTATATACCCTTTGTTGGCAATGACAGAGGTCAAATGTTTTCTGTAAGTCTTCACAAGGTTTTCACACACTGTTGCTGGTATTTTGGCCCATTCCTCCATGCAGATACCCTCTAGAGCAGTGATGTTTTGGGGCTGTTGCTGGGCAACACGGACTTTCAACTCCCTCCAAAGATTTTTTATGGGATTGAGATCTGGAGACTGGCTAGGCCACTCCAGGACCTTGAAATGTTTCTTACGAAGCCACTTCTTCGTTGCCCGGGTGGTGTGTTTGGGATCATTGTCATGCTGAAAGACCCAGCCACGTTTCTTCTTCAATACCCTTGCTGATGGAAGGAGGTTTTCACTCAAAATCTCACAATACATGGCCCCATTCATTCTTTCCTTTACACGGATCAGTCGTCCTGGTCCCTTTGCAGAAAAACAGCCCCAAAGCATGATGTTTCCACCCCCATGCTTCACAGTAGGTATGGTTTTCTTTTGATGCAACTGAGCATTCTTTGTCCTCCAAACACGACGAGTTTAGTTTTTACCAAAAAGTTATATTTTGGTTTCATCTGACAATATGACATTCTCCCAATCTTCTTCTGGATCATCCAAATGCTCTCTAACAAACTTCAGACGGGCCTGGACATGTACTGGCTTAAGCAGGGGGACACGGCTGGCACTGCAGGATTTGAGTCCCTGGCGGCGTAGTGTGTTACTGATGGTAGGCTTTGTTACTTTGGTCCCAGCTCTCTGCGGGTCATTTGGGGCGCCAGCATAGCCTAGTGGTTAGAGCGTTGGACTAGTAACTGGAAGGCTGCAAGTTCAAACCCCCGAGCTGACAAGGTACAAATCTGTCGTTCTGCCCCTGAACAGGCAGTTAACCCACTGTTCCTAGGCCGTCATTGAAATTAAGAATTTGTTCTTAACTGACTTGCCTAGTTAAATAAAGGTAAAAAAAAAAATAATAATACAAAAATAAATTCACTAGGTCCCCTGTCTGGTTCTGGGATTTTTGCTCACTTGTGATCATTTTGACCCCATGGGGCGAGATCTTGCGTGGAGCCCCAGATCGAGAGAGATTATCAGTGGTCTTGTATGTCTTCCATTTCCTAATAATTGCTCCCACAGTTGATTTCTTCAAACCAAGCTGCTTACCTATTGCAGATTCAGTCTTCCCAACCTGGTGCAGGTCTACAATTTTGTTTCTGGTGTCCTTTGACAGCTCTTTGGTCTTGGCCATAGTGGAGTTTGGAGTGTGACTGTTTGAGGTTGTGGACAGGTGTCTTTTATACTGATAACAAGTTCAAACAGGTGCCATTAATACAGGTAACGAGTGGAGGACAGAGGAGCCTCTTAAAGAAGAAGTTACAGGTCTGTGAGAGCCAGAAATCTTGCTTGTTTGTAGGTGACCAAATACTTATTTTCCACCATAATTTGCACATAAATTCATTAAAAATCCTACAATGTGATTTTCTGGATTTTTTTCTTCTCATTTTGTCTGTCATAGTTGAAGTGTACCTATGATGAAAATTACAGGCCTCAAATTACAGGCCTCTCATCTTTTTAAGTGGGAGAACTTGCACAATTGGTGGCTGACTAAATATTTTTTTGCCCCACTGTATGTTTATCCATTTTGTATGACTTTTCTAGATAACTCAAATCTATGTTATCCTCAGTAATCAGAAGTGTTGACGTAAAAACACACATCACAAATGTTGAGTAAAGCGTTATACAGGTAACTGCCAAAATAAAGGAAACACCAACATAAAGTTTTCAATAGGGCGATGGGCCACCACAAGCCAGAACGGATTTAATGTGCATTGGCATAGATTCCACTTAGTGTGTGGAGTTCTATTGGAGGGATGAGACACCATTCTTCCACAAGAAATTCCATAATTTGGTGTTTTGGTGATCGGGATCGAAGACGCTGTCTCAAGTGTCGCTGTCTCAAGTGCCACTCCAGAATCTTCCATAAATGTTAAATTGGGTTGAGATCTGGTGACTGACACACACACACACACACACACACACACACACACACACACACACACACACACACACACACACACACACACACACACACACACACACACACACACACACACACACACACCCTTTAAACCCCCATGCTCCTTTGAGACCCCTCTTTCAATGTCACTAAGATCTCTTCTTCTAGTCATTGTAGCCAAAACAATGAGCATCTGGGCATTTTGGGATGTTAGTTTTTTTATTATCTCAGGAACCACACCTGTGTGGAAGCACCTGCTTTCAATATATTATGTATCCCTCATTTACTTAAGTGTTTATTTTTGTCAGTTGCCTGTATGTTCTCCTCATCAGCCTGTATGGTTGCGAAATGACTGGTCGGTCCTGACCTTTGGCCCATCATTTTATGTGTAGAAATCATGGTCGTTAGAAATGGAGTCTGTTGAGGCCATATAAGGAAGTTCAATGGAGTGTATTATATGTAAAATGCCATATGGTCCGGGCAGATCCTCAAGGATAAAATCAGTCATTTGATTCAGTTCGAACATGTATTATACTCTTCCTACCGTCTCTGCTTCGGCCTCTCCATGTTATAGACATACTGTATGTTTATGTAACCTAGTATCCTTATACCTTTCAACTATGATTAGTCCTGTATCATCTTTGCAATCCTCATTACATTAGAAGTATTGTTTTCACAAGTAAATATTTCAGTCACGCAATCCATTTGAAAATAAATGATGTGTGTACAGTATATGGCTAGCTTCATGGGTTCTTAAGAGCTCTGCAAAGCAGCACTGCATGGTATCCTAACCAAGTAGGGAATTTTGATAAATAACAATTGAATTTTGTTCCAGCTGTGACATGTTGATTGATCAAAAACCTCATGGCTAAGGCCTCCCTTCTCTCCCATCTTATTTATCCTTTGTCAAATGGTTTCAAAATCAATACCAGCCTTGTACACAACCATTTCTGCTGCAGGCACTCAGAGGAAAAAAGAGGAAGGGAAAACACACCTGCTCTCTGGGTGATTGTTACTAATTTTTCCTGTCAAAGCTGTTTGAACACAGAATAATTATTCGGTGGTATGGTTGCAGGGCACGGCAGATTATTCTACAATCCATTTAGATAACTTGGGAGAGGGGTCGGAAAATGAATCGCCCCAAACCAGACAAGTTGATCTGGCAAGGTGATACATCTGAGACCTGGGAGAATAACTCAGTTTAAAGATGCTACATGGACCGCCACATAGACTGGATTGCAGTATTGAAGCCAAGGGAGCAAGCCTCTCCTTACTGTGCAGAAAGGTCAAGGCCTATGTCTTCAGTGAGTAATGAGAGGCCAGGCTCTTTAGGCCTGGTGCTGAAAATGGCTGCAAAAACCCATCTTTTAGAATGACTTAATTGTTTACCCAAGCTTAACATCATATTTTGCTACATTAGTTGTCATTGTTTTTAATGTTGTGCGTTATCTTTATTGTGCAACATGGTATCAACTTTCTCTTATAAGTTAGAAATCCATATTTACTTTGTAATCAACCCTGCCCCCATCCAGTGATCATGGTGGTGACATCATAGTAATGAACACCAGAGCCTTAAATTGAGAGGTCCTACATTATGGTGACATGTAGTAATTTGTTTTGCAGAGAAGATGTGCTTCTGCATGTCATTGTGTACAGCCACCCACTCCCAGTGTCATGGTGTCGTCTGCCACAGCTGTCTGTCTGTGAGGGGAGCTTTCTCTCGCCCTCAGGGCAACCCAGCCCTCTGCCTCTGGGGACAACATAATGATGTGGTGAAATATAGGCCAGGATCAGAGACAACATGACAAATTGAATGGAGAGATGTGTCTTGTGCGTCTGAAATATAGGCAAAAACTGTAGTTGATGATGATCCTAGTTGGTTTATGGCTGTTGTTGAGTGTTTGGTGATTTGGTCTTGTAATTGCTCTCTATATAGCATTCAAATACATTATAATCTACGCATTGGTCCATTCATACTCATTGGTACGTTGATATAAATACTTCATCAAACTTGTTGTATTTCCTTAATTCTACAGATATGGATGTCTTCTCTCAGGTCCTCCTGCTATAATCGTCCCACAGTTCTCATTTTATGTCCTTTACCAGTTGTTTAGCTGACTGTCAACGCTGTAAGGCTCCTGCGCAAAAACAAAGGAGGGGAACACACTTCTGAATAAGTGTCCCAATGCCAGGCTCAATAAATAACTTCTACAGTGTTTATGAAAAGAAACAGGCTTTTATGAGCCATTCGTGAGGTACTTGAAACGAGCTCGGAGAATGACTAGTCTAAAATGTTAATGAGTTTATTGAAATTAAAGTTTAAACCACTTGGAGATATTACTGTTAACCTGTCTGGTGGTTGGCTCCACAGCTGTAACCCAAGCACACAGTCTACATCCCAAATGGCACCCTGTCTACTACAGAGTGCACAGCTAGTGACCTTCCTATGGGCCCTGGTCACAAGTAATGCACTGAATAGGGAAAGGGGTGCCATTTGGGATGCATCCACATTGTAAGTTAGCTTGTCAGCTTCCATAGCCTGTGACGGAGGGCTAAATAGTGTTTATCAGACTGGATGGCTGTGCCCCCAAGACAACCCTTTGCTGAAACACTATACACATCATAACACTGTCTGTCTAGCACATGATTTGTTGCAAGGTCAGCGGTTAATGGATACTCACTCATTTTTCTATAGATTTTCAGGGGTTGTTAAGGGACATTTGGATGGGTGCATATCATCAACCTTTCTCTCAGTATTTGGAGAAAGTTTATTATTGACTGTACAGTATGCAATATGATTTGTACATGTGTAATAGTGCATTGTGTCAGTCAGTACCTGGAATACTGTATTAACTGGAGAGCAGGGATAAAGCAGATGGTACAATCATAGCTTCCAGTCTTGAGGAGTGCCCTTTGGGCTGACATCTCTGCTGGCTGCTGGCTGCAGTGTGGTCATTAAAGAATGAGGGATGGAGGGATGAGAGATGGAGGGATGAGGAATGGAGGGAGGAGGAGGGATTTGATCCCTGTTGCTTGGACAGCTGGGGGACATTACATTTTACGCTGAAATGACCATCCTCTTCAGCCATTAGTGAGGGACGCTCCAGGATGCACCTCCCTGGCCTCAGCCTGTATGTACACTTCACAATTAGCCTGAATTGGATGGAAGTCAGTCAGAGCCAATGAAAAACATTCTCGTTGTTCTGTTCCCCCCTCAGTCAGCACAGCTCAGCTTAGCTTGGTTAATTATTATTGTTTTGGAAATCCACTCCAGTACGGATGTCATGGCAGAAGAGTTTGTTTGAGGGAAGTAGCAGTGTTGTTGTGGGTGTTTGTACAGCTGCCTTGGCTGATTGGCATGGAGGCGGATGAGGGTGGGAGTAGGCAGAGGCAAGTGAGGGGGTAGCAGGAAGTGGCAAACGTTCCTGTGCCGACTGGTGGCCACACCCAAAGACATCCAGAAGTTTGCACCAGAATGTCAAATCTGCAGCTTACTGTGAAAAAAAGGGGTTGTAAAAGTTTATTTGAATACTGTACACCATAACGAATATATCTGGCAGCTTAACAAGTCAGACAGCAAACAAACAACATAGTAATATGACACTAAAGCCTTACTTAGTTTTGCAGTGAAGCACAATGAACTTAAGTCAAATGTTTTGATTTGTATTTGCCGTAAATCAAAGTCAACAACATTAAATAATTGAGAGGGAAATGTTAATTACCTACTTGAATATCGTGATTATATTGGGTGACTATATTGGCTGTAGACGTCTTCATTATTTCCTTAGAGAGGATAGCTAAGAGCACTTTGTCAAACTGGGTGATGCACACCTCTTACTGGGCGACATCACCATCAATCATGTGAATTTTGGATCTCTCAATCTGCAGCTCCTCAGCTCTCCATCATACTTCCCCTAGCTCTGTCAGACAGCCACTGTAACACACCGCAAAGCCATAATGGACTTCCTCCATTAATGAAAAAATAACATATCACACAATACAAATGAGTGGTGAGAGAAAAGTGAGAGGAGTTCAGAAATGCTGAGAGATAATTAGACTGTCCGGTGGCGGTGTTGCGTATGCTAGATTGATGGATGCTCTATAATTACCTTGGTGTTATTATTTCAGGGCCAGACAAAAAGAGAACCTGGTTCCTCTTGCTTTGAGTGCCGCAAATTCATTAATCTCATTAATGTGTGGAATTAATATCATTTTATCAGACATTCCAGAGCTGGATGTGTGTGTGGCTGGACCCATGATTCAGACCTGTCTGGAAGATGGGACGCATCAATCTAATATAAGACACAGCCTGAGCTCGCTGATCTGCCTCCCAGTCAGGGGAAAGTGTGTGCGTGTGTGCAGGTGTGTGCAGGTGTGTATGTGAGTATTTGCACGTGTGTTTTTTTGTGCTCTATTGTGTATTATTATGACACCTACATTATTTTGCGTCTCCTCTCCTAGAGCAGAGTTGACTGGTGTTTCAGTGCCTTGGCTGGATCACCTGTAATATACCATTATGGCACAGTGCAATGACTGGTAAATTAGGGCCTAATTCACCTGTCTGCTATTTCACCTGTCTACCACTTAGGATAATTGAGCCCTGGCAATTGGAAGTTTTTGAAATGGTTTTCTGCCATACTAATATAGAAAGTAATTTGCCAGGCTGTCTTAGCCTCTAACCCTCTGACTCTCCAGCTATTAGGTGCCTCATGGTAATGAGTTGTAATTTTGCCCAATTCCAAACACATTATTATGAAAAATATGTCTAAAAGCTTTTGTGAAATCTTTAACTATAAATAGCATTCCCAATATCAGATGATAAATGTGGCCTTGTTGGTGGTGCTCTCATGTTGAATTGATATAGATTCTTACCAACATTTTGTGAAGAACAATGTTACATTTTAAGAATATGGCAGAATACAGTATACACATCTCACCACAGAGACACTACTACACTACCCTTCCCAGTCTCCATGCAGGTCCAGATTTGTCTTGTCTGTTCGGTGTGTTTGTGGAGACAGCAGTGTTCCAGTAATAAGAGGAGGACACTACTGTATTATCTAGAGTGGATGTGGGGACGTCTCTCCAACAGCAAGCCACCAGCAGAGTAGAGCAGGTGCTGCACCATGATCTGACTGGCTGTGGGAGGAGCATGTTTCCTGAACACAGCCCAGACCACCAACCTAGAGGGCAGCAGGGGAGATGAAGAGATAGACATATGGTAACATTGGACATTGCTTGTGGGTTGCAGATTTGTTTACTCTTTTTCCCATTTCAAAATATCCTGTCCTAAACACTGTTGATTTGGGCATTTTACCATTACACATGTTGCTTGGATAATAGTAGTCCACCATTAGAAAGGTAAACTATATAGCCCAGTTTTATAAACACTTTATAAACACACATTTCTCATGTCACTCATATAACCCATTCCTAGAATGTATTATATTGTGGAAAGAAATACAGGACGATCAAACTAGTCTGCCATCATCCACTGCTATCCTCCGTTGTCTTCCCTGAGACCTGCCATCCCTGCTCTCTCCCTATCATAGTCTCATAATGGAAATGTAATGGATTCCGTAGCCCCTGACGACATCATATCCAATGGCCCTGGCTCACTGCAGGTGGTTCAGTTTGTCCATGGCCAGAGGAAATGGGATCTTTACACCCAATTTGAGGTGAAGTGACTCAGGGTTTACATGTAGGATATCCCGTGACCCTGGTGTAATGATCTCCAGGCTGCAGGTGGTCCGACTCTCGTGTGGCAGTGATGGGGCCCATAAACAGATTTAATCACATTCTTCCATGCAGTCTCGCCCCAAACCATAACCCTCCTCTCAGACAGGGACCATCTGCCTACAACACTGACTGACTACACACACACATTATGCAAATGACCTCCGCTCTGACTGACTCTTAATGAAGCACTCCTGTATGTGTGAGTGTCCCTTTTTTACCGGAGAGAAAAGGTCTGTAAGGGCCATGTTACATCACTGTAAAGGTCTGTGAGGGCCATGTTACATCACTGTAAAGGTCTGTGAGGGCCATGTTACGTCACTGTAAAGGTCTGTGAGGGCCATGTTACGTCACTGTAAAGGTCTGTGAGGGCCATGTTACATCACCGTAAAGGTCTGTGAGGGCCATGTTACGTCACTGTAAAGGTCTGTGAGGGCCATGTTACGTCACTGTAAAGGTCTGTGAGGGCCATGTTACATCACTGTAAAGTTCTGTGAGGGCCATGTTACGTCACTGTAAAGGTCTGTGAGGGCCATGTTACGTCACTATAATGGTCTGTGAGGGCCATGTTACGTTTCTGTAAAGGTCTGTGAGGGCCATGTTACGTCACTGTAATGGTCTGTGAGGGCCTTGCTACGTTTCTGTAAAGGTCTGTGAGGGCCATGTTACGTCACTGTAAATGTCTGTGAGGGCCATGTTACGTCACTGTAAATGTGTACTGTAGAATGTGTTTCATTAAGGCAAAGCACATGATAAAACAAACAGTGTGTTTCCCAGCACTTGGAACCGGCCTCCCCTTGTCCAGAGGCGCTTGACCCTGAAGGCTACCAGACTTGATTGGGAGGCGCCTTCCCATCCACAAACACACACATGTACACACAAACACATCCACACACACGTAGACACACGTAGACACACACACACACACACACACACACACACACACACACACACACACACACACACACACACACACACACACACACACACACACACACACACACACACACACACACACACTGACGTGCGCACAGAAACACACTAATGTGCACGCACACACACACGATGCAATCACACTGTCATGTGTGTGCCATGTGAAGGGAGTTTAGAAGGCGTGCCGGGGGCATGTGGTAACTCTGACCCACGACTACAGAAGGGAAGCATGGCATGCAGTGTAAGCCGTCACTGAAAACAGCTGTTCACGCATCCTTTCTCCTTTTAATGGCACTTCCGCTGCATCCCATAGGCTGTCTGGGCTTGGAATACAACAGCTACTCCTTACCAAGTACAAACGCGGTTTGTGTTTAATTGTTGTCAGATTTTTCCCTTCCCCCTCCCATTGAAAGCTTTCCAAGCCCTAATAACGGAGCAGTTTGGAGAGCAGAGGCAGAACTCCATGAACACACTTGGATTCCTCAAACCAACGCCGATTCCAATGATCTGCATATTGCCCAAATGCCTAGGCCTAGGGGAAGAAAATGTGAATAAATCATAAGGGAAAGAACTGGTTAATAAACAAGGATATATGGTTGGTTGGAATATCTACTTTTCCTTTACAGATGTGTGCCTTTGGCCTAATTGTTCTAAATCAGGGATGGGCAACTTTGATGGGGGTGGGGGCCACAAAAAAATCTGAACTTGCGGGTCTGCGTACACACATCCATACCCCAACCTTGTAAGCAAAACATTTTAGCAGCCCTCCTCTTGACAGGGGAGAGAAAAGATTTTAGAGTAAATTTCCTGCAAATCCACACATTTTCGCATTGGGCATAAAGAACAACTCTATGGGGCAGATAGTAGATTTTGCCATTTTATAATCCATTTCATGCAATTTTGCTAATTTTGTCACTGGGCAGAGAGAAAAAGTAGCACTTACAGCATATTTCCTGCAATTCTACACATTTTGCCATAGGGTGGAGAGAAATGTTTGCAGTTTTTAACATGATATCTGAGTGAGAGTGACTAACAAAATCAATGGGGGCCTCCGGTCGGTGATTCGACCATGATTACTACACGTTTAGATAGCTGTCCACTGGACTCATTTACCAATTCAAAAATATGTTAGCTCACATGGGCTAATTGAGGGACTGTCAGTTACTGACATAACAAGAGAAAAACTGATGACGCACAACCACATTTCTAAATTGCACCTTCTACTATTCTAACTCTGAACAGTAATTCGAGAACAGTTTCCCCCGCGGGCCTTCAAAAGAGGGGTCGCGGCCTGCCAGTTGCCCATCCCTGTTCTAAATTAAATTAAGGAAAGAATGTGGAAATGTGTGCCATTGGAGTTGCTACAGATACAGTACTTATTACTGTATAGCACGGTATGGCATATTAAATTAATTAAAGGGACACTTCAGAGTTTTGGCAATGAAGCCCTTTATTCACTTCCCCAGGGTCAGATGAACTCATGGATACCATTTGTATGTTTCTACGTCTAGTTTGAAGGAAGTTGCTAACTAACATTAGTGCAATTGCTAACTAGCTTTAGCACAATGAGCAGTTAACACAGCTAAGATGCTAGAAGTTTCCAGCAATCACTGGAAGTGTATGGTAACAGCTAGCATGCTAGTAGTTACCACAGCTAGCATACTAGCAGTTACCATAGACTTCCAGTCATTGCATTAATGCTAGTCAGCATTGGCTCGCAAAACTACCTCTAAGTTCCTTCATACTGTACAGCGAGACATAAAAATGGGATCTATGAGTTCTTCTGATTGGGAAGTAGATAAAGGGCTTCATAGCAAAAAGTATCCCTTTAACAAATACAGTAGCTGAAATCCTGTGTCCTGATATGTTGGACAGTAGGTAGTTGTAGATGAGGCACTGTTGTTTTATTTAAATTTAATTTAAATGTAACCTTTATTGTTCAGTTCCTCCATTGCATAGCAGTAGGGTGGCTCAGAAGATTAGGCTAACAGGGGTCACATACACAAAGACTATTAAGTCTCATTACCTGTGAACATTTTTTACCTCTCTCTCTCTCTTTCAGGGTGTTGAGAGTGAGTCGTGGTTCTGGACACTGAAAGCCGCAGTCCTCTCCAGTCCGCGCCAAATTGTAATTATTTTGCCTCTATGGCCTATTTATTGTCTACCTCCCTACTCTTCTACATTTGCACAGACTGTACATAGATTTTTCTATTTTTATTTTATTTTGTGTTATTGACAGTACGTTTGTTTATGGCTAACTCTGTGTTGTTGTTTTTGTCACACTGCTTTGCTTTATCTTGGCCAGGTCGCAGTTGTAAATGAGAACTTGTTCTCAACTGGCCTACCTGGTTAAATAAAGGTGAAATAAAATGAAATAAAAAAGTGTGGACAGCATAGAGTCTTGTCCCTGCAGAGGGATTGGTAGGAGGAAAGCTGAGTATGTTTGTGTTGTTGTTGATGTAGATGTAGTATAGGGCTGTCCAGGCATGCCTGAGACAGATTATCTTTGAGGGGTGGACGGACTGACCGGCCGGTTGTATGAATCCATGAAACCTGCCATCCAGGCCTTAATTGGAGATCATTAATCATGCCAGGCTGTCCTGCACTGAACAGACATGTGTTTTACCTCTGCAGGCCCGCTTGGCTGCTGTGGAGGTGTGTGTGGACTGTGGAGGTGTGTGTGGACTGTGGATGTGTATGCGTGTGTGCATCTGTCTGTGTGAGTGAAGCCTCTTAGGCCTGCTGGGCTTAGCCCGGTGCTGCTCACACATTCAGAGTTAGTTTAATGATCAATTAGCTCTAAATATGACTCTTTAATCAAATCAACATGACTTTTGAGATAAATGTTTCTAGAACGTATACTGTTAAGTGCTGTGTGTTCTTCCTTCCTTCATACTTTGTCCCATTCCCTCATCACTGTAATATCCGTAGTACAGACAGTCTGAGGTTTAACTTGGTACTATGAATTAGAGGCAGGAGTGTATTTGAAAGTCTGAAATCATGACCCTTGTCCAACAGCTATGGATTCCACTAACACAAAATCCATAGTGGTTGATTTGTTGAACCTTTATGATCTGAACCCAAACCTCATAATGTTCATATTCTGTACAACCTTGTGCTGATGAGGGAGAGGATGGGATAAAGAGCATGGCTGTGGGGTCAAAGGTAGAGAGAGAGGAAGAGTGCGAGAACAGGGATGGGTGGGTTGAAAACCATTAGAGTAATCAATCCTACTGTATCTGGAAGGTTGCCCACACATGCAATAAAGCCATAAATGGCAATAGAAATTAAGCAATTTTTTATGTAACTTAAGAACTGCTAACTACACCATATTGTATTATATTAGAGCTGTCAAACGATATGTTTTCCATTGAGTTAATCGTATGATTTACTATGATTAATCTCTATGAATTGCAAATTCAGAATTTTCACATCTTGAGCTGTAATTTAATCTTTTACACAAAAAGCATTACAGGAACATTGGTGTCTTGATTTTGTCCAAATGAATGGTTAGAAAAATCAGGTCAATTGATTAAGCACACTTTCTTTAACCTAAATCTAAACTTGTTTTGACATCACATTGTTGGTTTTAGCTGTCTAGATTATGTATTTTCTACAAAGGCAAGGTATATATATATATATATATATATATATATATATATATATATATATACTGTATATATATACAAGTGCAAGTATCTGAATGTCCTTGAGTGGCCCAGCCAGAGCCCGGACTTAAACCCCATCTCTGGAGAGACCTGAAAATAACTGTGCAGTGACACTCCCCATCCAACCTGACAGTGCTTGAGAGGATCTGCAGAAAAGAATGGGGAGAAATTCCCCAAGTACAGGTGTGCAAAGATTGTCGAGTCATAGCTAAAAAGACTTGAGGCTGTAATCGCTGCCAAAGGTGCTTCAGCAAAGTACTGAGTAGAGGGTCTGAATACTTTTGTAAATGTGATAAGTTCAGTTTTTTATTTATTTAAAATAATTGCCAAAATGTCTAAAAAACTGTTTTTGTTTTGTTATTATGGGATATTGTGTGTAGATTGATGAAGAATAAAATCTATGTATTAATTTTAGAATAAGGCTGTAACATAGAAAAATGTGGAAAAAGTAAATGGGTCAGAATACTTTCCAAATGCACTGTATCTATATACATATTATTATTATTATTATATACTATATTGCACTATATATCCTATCCTTTAATTTTGTATTCTTCCACTATATGATGTACATTATGTTAGCGTTGTTTTCCATCCCTGTACAGCTTGTTATAACCTCTCAGTTTAAACTCATTTTCAAAAAGTCACCCAATTTCCCTCAACGGCTCCATTTTCTTTGGCTTTATTTGGTTTGAGTTGACGTTGCCTCAGTGGAATGTAAAAATATTATGGTTATGAATAAGTGGTCTCTTTGGTTCAGGTGTATAGTGCCCTGGCTCAGGCCACATAACTCCTGCCTTGTTCCTCTCCAATTGGTCAGCCAAGGGTCACTTAACACAGCAGCGGTACTGATACCTTCCTGCTGTTTGCATTCAATTACCATCATGAACCAGCTAAATTAAAAATCTCTTAAGGCGTATAACTACCTTGTTAGTTCTCCCTGCATCCCGGACATTTTTCCATCCGACCTGCGAGGCAAGCAGTTGCCGTGGTGTGCAGACTAAATATTACTCCAACAAAAAAAAGTTGTCTCACCACAATGGCAGAATTCTTAAATGAAATGAAATGATAATTAGGCGTGTTCTAAAATAGGGAGCCATTACAGCCGGAGGTGTCAGAAAAGTCATGAAGAGGCATTAATCACTGCTAGTCCTGCAACACACACACACACCTCCACCCACAGATCCTCTCTTTAACACCTTGCACCAGGGACAGAACCATGGCAGACTTCTAGGGAAACTCTAATATGTTTTTCATACCCATTTTGATTTCATCCCAGTGCGCAGCCTGAATGAAAACGACGTCTGGCTCACAGAAAACCATTCAGTTCTGCTGGACGTTGCCCATCTGTCTAGAGTAATTGAGCAGATCTTCAGGAGGGGGGCTGAAAAGTTATTCATGCAACAGTTGAGCCATTGTGGATCCCCATTTACTGCACAGGTACTCCAGGAGAGTCTTCCTGTCATGTGGCTAAGGGCCTATATTGTTAAGTTGGAGTGCTCCAATATGCTGCTCCACTTCATGGGCTGTCCATTGTGACTAGATGAGGACATCCTCCCTTATTTTTGATTCATGTAGACCATTGTTTTGTGTTTGTATAGATTGACTAGGAAGATAAAATAAAATAAAAATTGTAATGGGATCATAATTCTTCATAATCAGATTTGATGAGTAGGGCCTTGGGCGTTTGGTTTGATAACTGTTATTCTGTGCTGAATTAATTTCTTTGCTCAAACAAAGGATGTTTTGATTGGAAGGTCAAATCCAGGGTCACTTTTCCCTGAGATAAAAAGAGGAAATGACACAGTAATGGCCGTTGTCATGGTGGTCTGCTGTTCACAAACTTACAGCTGCTTCTGCTCAGGTCAATGCAGGGGACGAGGGGTTGCTGGGGTGGAACAGACAGAGAAAGAGGGGGATGATGGGGAGGAAAGACAACTGATAAAGGGGTAACTCAAGACTAGGCGTTGTATGTCATTGCATTTCAGGGGTCAAACGACCTCAGCTCGAGTGATTTTGAATCAAGATTAGAGTGTTGGTTAACACAGACACATTTAGGGGTTTATACTGCCCATGCAAAATGGATAAAAGATCTTCTGTGCTGTCATGTGATGTAAGATACCCAATGATATTAACTGTGTAGCCTGCCATTTATCTTTTATGGAGTACTGTTATATCACAGAAACCGCAGCAGCAGAAAATATAAGAGTAAAAATCCCCTTGGAAACCATGAAGAGCGAGCCTGGCCTGCGGGAAGTATTTTCCCTGGCCTTTTCTGTGATGTGTTGAGTGCCGTCCTAATCAAAAATCAATGCGCCCCACTTGAGGAGACCCACATGCCCTGTGTAGCAGGTTATGTAATCTGATCATATCAATCATAACTGTGTTAGAGGCAATCCATCTGACTTTCACAGGGCCGGGGTCAGAGTGGGGGGGGGCTATGCCTCCCCCGCCATCAATTACCACTTATTATGGGGGGCTTACTCTGCCGGAGAGCTGTGTAGCCCTCCACCATAAATAATATTAACAGGGCCAGCCCCATGAATCAATAGCAGTACAGTTCTATTGCCCCAGCCCTAATGGAGGCTTCCATAGCTCTGCAGCCACGATCAATGGCTCTGGCTCCTCTAGTGCACAGTGTGGGGAGCATGGGGGGTAAATCTAGCTCTGTTGTTAACGCCCTGGGGTCTCGAGGAGGCCTCTCACAGCCCCTCTGTCTGTCTCTGTGTCACTGTCTCTGTCACTCTCTCTCTCGTTCTGTCTCCTCTCCACCTCTGTCTCTGCAATATCTTCTCAAGTGTAACGCACCCCCCTATGAGGCTTTCACATGCTACAGTAGGTCTCCAAGGCCCCAGATCACACTCTGTCTGTCTGTCACTTTCACTGTCTCTCTTTCTGTCTGTCTCTATCTCTCTGTCTCTCTGTCTCTCTGTCTCTCTGTCTCTCTGTCTCTCTGTCTCTCTGTCTCTCTCTCTCTCTCTCTCTCTGTCTGTCTGTCTGTCTGTCTGTCTGTCTTTCTGTCTGTCTCTGCAGTCTGTCTCTGCAGTCTCATCTATTTAACCACCCTATTTGAGGTTGTTACATGTTAGCTGTGTTGGTGTCTCACTCTCTCAGGCTCACAATCTGTCTCTGGGTCTGTCTCCGTCACTGTTCCTCTGTCTGTCTCTTCTCCGTTGTAATACACCCCCTTTTGAGGCTCTCTCTGGCCTCAGCTTGGTAACAGCGTTGAGCTTAGCTCAGAGGAACTGTCGGAAACGTGTGTCAGAAAGAGTGATTATGTAGAAATAATGAGTCCCTTAATTATTATTTTTCCATCCTTCTCTCCCTCCCTCCCTCCTTCCCTCCAACTTTCTCTGACTTCCTGCTAGCTGGAATGGATGTGGTGTGAGGAGGATGAACAGGTTGTAGAGGAGAGGGGGGGGGGGATCAGGCTGGTGTGAAGGGAAGGTGCAGCTGTCTGCCGTCTTCTCTCCATCTCACTGTGTCATAAACAGCTGTCAGAGACAGATAGAATGAGGTGTTTCCAAACAGCTCTTCTCAAATATGAAGTTTATCTGCCATGCATGGCGGTTTGGGAGTGTTGCGGCAGGGGTAGAGGGGGTGACGGGACGAGAGTGGGATAGGGTGGGGTGGTGAGGGGTTGAGAGAGGGTTGGGTGTGGCATAATTATGGAAGGAGATCATTTACGAACAAGAGTGCAAACCAAGATTAATTAGCCTCATCATCTGACTGTGACCTTAGCTCTCTAGAATCATTGCTGCATGACCTATTCTGCCATGAGCCAATCATTCACCAGGGTCTACTGAATGCTCCCTTCCTTGCCCTGCCCGGCAACCGGGGAGAGAGTAAGTTAAGTGGCCAACCCAACCAACCAGCCCGCAGGGCGAAGTTAGCCTAGATGGGTGGCCACAGCAGATGTGTCATTGTAAGATATGAAAAGCTACTCTGAGCTCTCGAGACAAAACTAAACAAAAGTCTTATCATGTGTAGTTGATCCAAATGCTTATTTTTATGTACTGTGATATTCATACATGTAGTACCTGGATCTTGTATCTACCAAATATTTAATTGTGTCTATTTTTAAAATACGTTCTCAGTTGAAGTTAGGAGGACCTTTTGGAACATCTGAGGAACCTATATCACAAGCTAATCATGGTCTATGTGTGTGCCTCATCTTGTTTGGTGTGCCAGCCCTGTGCCTATGCCCAGTCGAACCTCAGTCAGCAGTGACTTCAAATAACTAGCCCTGTGCTGACCTGTAGACTTCAAAGCCTGATCAAGCCTCCCCAGACAAGGAATCTGTAGTAGAGGCAATTTGTTAAACAGGAGAGAGGTTTAGAGTGATTTGGGAGGCAGGGAGAGCATGTCGTTTCTCAGTAGTACTGGGCTGGCTAACCCACAGATCAGACCCTCAGCAGGACACAGGTGATCATTGTGGTAACCACTGTCAGACATCCCCTGTCTTATCCACACCGGGTGGATTTTGAAGTTGCCAATACTAAGCTGCTCAGATCAGAAAATAGCCATTGTTCTTTTCCATGAGAAGAAGACAAGTTCATTATAGCCATTCATCAAAGCAGATGGGTCCAGTGTGCATTAGCTACATGTCATGTTACCCTAAATAATGATATCGGGTATGGATTTGTAAAAAGATGCAGAGAAAGGACCGTTCTCTCTTCTTCTCCTGTCTTCTTTGAGTAAACGACGGTTGAACAAGGAGGAAAATGCATCTATAATTAATGAAAAGTCCCATAAGTGGTGTGTTTGGCAGACAGAGTCATAAGCAAAATAACAAAGAAGCCCTTTGAGAGGATGAGAGAGGTTTGCTGTGGCAGCCTTTGTAGAAATCTATGGTAGGAGGTACGACAAGAAGATACACTCCTCGTTCACAGTATAGAATGTAGTCTCATCTTAATGCCTCCTCTGTGGAATACAAGCTTCAATCAACTCTCATTGACTCTCATGTCACAGGCTAGCTAGACGTGTCTGAAAATGATCAGACAGAGAGGCAGACTACAGTTTCCAAATGTCTGCCTTTGTTCTTAGAAAATAAAAAGTGTTTAAAGACCTGGTAATTTGAGTTTGTTTTATTTTTTAGAAATGCTGTTACCGCAAAGTTACAATTTCTCATGAACGCTTGTATTTCAATCATAATCAAAATCAAGAGACATTCCCATGTAATGTTTCGTTTTCATGCTAAATGCCATTTTCCCCATTTCAAATCAAACTTCAATCTAAAATGAAAATGTTTTCTGGAGTTTATGTATGTAGTAATGCTTAGTAATTAAAAGTGCATACTTTTTTGTTTTCAAGATGTGCCATTTTAATCAATGTCCTATGAGGCAATCCAAACCACTCCCTTGATGAGTACGTACAGTTAGGATAAGTACAGTATTTACGTCTGCAATCGTCACAGCTGGCTGAAACCTGTCAAGTTAAGATGTATGAGTGGATATTTAAAACTGACATAATTTCATGGTAAAGATGGAAACTGTTATTGTTGTTTGATTATTGAACCTTTTGAGGTGACTACATAATGCTTTACTCTGGATTAGGGTTCAATTTAAGCCTACTTATTTATGTAAGCAGGAAAATGACGCTTTGAAAACTGTCTCTCTTTTAAAACACTGTAAACAAAGGCTATCAATCATAAACCTTGACAGCTATAATGGATACCAGAGATTGTTAGCGCTAGGCTAACACAGGCCGATGCTTTGACTGTCAAACAACAAAATAATTGGGAAGGGTTAAGGGGAAGTCATTTTCAATTGTATAAACTCTTTCATTGCTTTAAAAAAATATATGTTTAAAACAACTTGTTTCCCAATTATTATCATACAAAGCTCTGGAAATATACTTTTTTAAAGGTTTTGAGGTTTGAAGTGAGGACTGGGATAAAGGACAATCTGTTGTGTGTGTCTGAAGAATATTAGTAGGGGTTGTGAACAGTAGTTTGTATACAGTTCATGTACCAGGATATATCTTTCATATATCCATCCTGCCATAGTCTACTATGCTTTCTAAGACCCCTGGTGGAATCAGCAGTTGTGTTAGTGTGCCTGTGTGGTCTCAGTGCCTCTTCCCTAGTCCACATGTAGAGTATTACTGAAGGCGCCTCAGCCCTGTAGCATGGTTCTGGTAACAGTGGAGAAAGTCTACTAGTGAGTGCTTCAAGCTGTGTGTGAAGAGACTATACCAACCCTCCCTCTGTGTCCTAAGGCCTTAATCATTCGTTTAAATTCAGAATAGACAACAGAGTTAATGTGTTCTTCCTATCATCGAATTGTGTTCAGCAGATTCTCTCTTATTCTCTCTCTCTACCCCCCCCCCCCCCCCTCTCTCTCTCTCTCTCTCTCTCTCTCTCTCTCTCTCTCTCTCTCTCTCTCTCTCTCTCTCCCTCCCTCTCTCTCTCTCTCTCTCCCTCCCTCTCTCTCTCTCTCTCTCTCTCTCTCCCCCCTCTCTCTCATAACCCCTCAGGGATAATGCCTAAAGCACTTTGATTGGCTGTTCTATATTGATCGAGTTCCGGATAATGTTTCATGCCAGTGGTGGTGGTTCAAACAGAAACACACTGAATATCTCATAGGATGCAGCAGTCAATCACAATATGCCTCCGCTCTGATCTCTCTACATTTCACTGTTTTGATCATTGTCCCTGACAAAGATGATGTTTTTCCCATAATAGAGATTTGGTATACAGACAGGCGGTGAGAAACAAAATAGTCAGACGAGGGAGGCTGTGATCTGTCTATGGGAGCCTGTCTGACCTGTAAACCGGCCTGAATCTGTCCGTCAGTCAGTGTTTGAGGGCTAATTTCCCTGATGTCATGAGTCTGGCTAACCCTGAGAGGCAGATCACAGCTTTTTATGTGAAACCATATCAATACTGCCCACGCTCCAGACACAGGGTTATGACTGATCTGCTGGGGAAATGTATTAAAGCTGCCACCCTAGCAAATACCCTGGAGATGGGTGGGTGGGTGGAGAAAGAGATGGAGGGATGAGAGGAGGCTATGTGCTTCTCTCCCTCCTTCCACATTATCGAATGGAGCAGCATAGATTTTATGGAGCCAGGAGGCCTGCTGTTATTGACCTGTGGCTGACATCTACTTTTTAGTTTCATAACATAATCAGCACTTGACACATGATTATAATAACTCAATTCAATTTAATGCATTCTCCTGCAAACACATAGATTTTTTTTTACAACTCCCAGAACCAATTACATTAATACCGGTGCATAATTAGTTTACACATTAGTAAATTACTGACAGATTAAAAGTGAAATAGTGCAGTTCATACTCAGCTGCATAACTGCCAGAGAGGAAATTAATATGGATTCAAATGCTCCTTAGAGACTCAAGCAGTAAAAGGAAAAAATAAATAAAAGCAACAATCTATAAAGCAAGCTTGCAGAAGGAAATCCTCTCTGCAGGCCTGGTGTTAGTTTCCAGTTGGGATATTGAGGGCCAGGTAATTAATATGGTCCCTAATTAGATCTGCATATGAAAATCGATGACTCCCACCTCGTGGGGAGGGTAACAGCCGGGGACTCGGGGCCTTTATGGACACGTACTGTAGGCATGCAGAGACCAGAGCAGCTTGATCTCAAAGCCTTCCATTCATCCTGCCTTCAGAGCCTTCAGCCCTGGACATGGCACGCAGCAGAGGTTTGTTTTAATGCTGCATACCTCTGATATTATATGTGTCTGTTTACAGTACAGTGTGGGTGGTAGTGGCCATGGTAGTGCCAGTATTTTCACTGCCCTACACCTTTACCTCACCAATAGTGTGCATGGATTTGTGACCCTATGTGCAGATATGGAGACATGGCAGAGAGCAGGTACGCATCATGTACCCAAGGAAACATCCCTCGTCGGTTCTGTGAGGCAGATCCCTGCCTCACAGAACCTCTCCTCTACTCTTCAGTAGAGGAGAAGCAGATCCTCTGCTTCTCCTCTACTGAAGAGTTGTGAACAGATCAAACAGACTCCTTTCAGTGCAGAGCTGCTTGATGACATTTTATTGCTAACTCTTCAGCAGAAGAACTGCTTGATGGCACGCTATCGCTAACTTTTCAGCAGGGAAGCTGCTTGATGGCATGATAACATTTCAGCAGAAACGGCTTGATGGTATGCTATTAGCTATTGCTAACTTTTCAGCAGAAATGTATTGCTCTGACCTTTGATGTCCCCCAATTGATCCAATGTCCTGAGTGGCCGTTTCCCCAGAAACAAACATGTATAATTGGTATTGGGTTCCAATGGTTCTCTCTCAATGTCTTGGGATGCTTTGCAGCAATATAAATCAATTCACACTTATAGAAACAATATGGGCGCATTAGTGCTGACTGCTGGTCATTTGAAAAGCGTCTGGGAAGGAAACTTCAATAGACTGTGATTAGGCACAAGCAATCTATCTTGATCTATCTATCCTGAGTCTTCTAATAGCAAGCAGAAGCTAAGGAAGATGAGGAAATGTCAATCATACTCGATTTTTACTTCCAAGGTGTTTGAACTCCTGAGTCTTCAATTTGAGGGACGGGTGTTTTTCTTTTTCACTAAACAAAAGAACAATGACATCAATATAATCAAGGGAAAGAAAGATGCATTTAAATAGGTGCTGTAGTCCATGAGGGGAAAAAAACTTGACTACTAAGGTATTTACCACCTTGACATTCTACTGTATGCAACCTGCCCTCAGAAGTCTCTCACACCTTATTAATGGGCATAAATGCTTTAAGTATATTTAGCAAAGGTGAGACAATGAACATATGGCTGAGAAAATGTTGTGCTTTCTCATTACACATACACAGGAGATTTCTGAGGCATGCATTCATGTGTTATGACACTGAACACATTTTAGGTGCAAGTGCTTTAGGCTCTTTAGTATGGTGTCATTTGTTGTCTGCTTCAGTTAGCTATGATAGCTAGCTACCTTTTCACAGTCGTCATGCTTGTGAGAGTAAAAGTCGTACATCAGCAGCAGTAGTCTGAATTAACACATTCAATATCTCTTACATCTTTCCCAATTACAACGTCATAAAAAGCGCCATTTGTATTGAGTCGGTAATCCTTGTATCGTTTGATCTGTGCTTAAATATCTTTTCAAATCTCAAAGGTGATCTAATCTTGCTCCTTTTTGGGTATTACTCAGAGAAAATGAAAGCAGACTACTTAGACAATTCCCCCATGATGAATATAGATATTTACATGATTCCCCCAGTTCCTCTCAACATTGATTTGTTTCATTTTCCCAACATTTCTCTCCAGCCCGCTGGTCTAGTTAGTGGTCTTCATACCAGCCTTTGATGTTGTCTGTTCGGAGCCACAGTAAAGCATGGAGAACTATCCTTTAGCTAATTATCCTCAAGGTCTAATAACTGTGGGTTGAGGGTCTACAGAGGAGAGCTGCCTACAGAGGAATCTCCTAATCATTCTCTCTAAATGTCTTTAGTACACTGAGAGACTCTGGTTGCCTACTGGAGTTTTAACCAATTTATACAGTGGGGCAAAAAAGTATTTAGTCAGACACGAATTGTGCAAGTTCTCCCACTTCAAAAGATGAGAGAGGCCTGTAATTTTCATCATAGGTACACTTCAACTATGACAGACAAAATGAGAATTTCTTTTTTTTTTCTCCAGAAAATCACATTGTAGGAGTTTTTATGAATTTATTTGCCAATTATGGTGGAAAATAAGTATTTGGTCAATAACAAAAGTGTATCTCAATACTTTGTTATATACCCTTTGTTGGCAATGACAGCGATCAAACATTTTCTGTAAGTCTTCACAAGGTTTTCACACACTGTTGCTGGTATTTTGGCCCATTCCTCCATGCAGATCTCCTCTAGAGCAGTGATGTTTTGGGGCTGTTGCTGGGCAACACGGACTTTCAACTCCCTCCAAAGATTTTCTATGGGGTTGAGATCTGGAGACTGGCTAGGCCATTCCAGGACCTTGACATGCTTCTTACAAAGCCACTCCTTCATTGGCCGGGTGGTGTGTTTGGGATCATTGTCATGCTGAAAGACCCAGCCACGTTTCTTCTTCAATGCCCTTGCTGATGGAAGGAGGTTTTCACACAAAATCTTACGATACATGGCCCCATTCATTCTTTCCTTTACACGGATCAGTCGTCCTGGTCCCTTTGCAGAAAAACAGCCCCAAAGCATGATGTTTCCACCCCCATGCTTCACAGTTGGTATGATGTTCTTTGGCAGCATTCTTTGTCCTCCAAACACGACGGGTTGAGTTTTTTACCAAAAAGTTATATTTTGGTTTCATCTGACCATATGACATTCTCCCAATCTTCTTCTGGATCATCCAAATGCTCTCTAGCAAACTTCAGACGGGCCTGGACATGTACTGTCTTAAGCAGAGGGACACGGCTGGCACTGCAGGATCTGAGTCCCTGGCGGCGTAGTGTGTTACTGATGGTAGGCTTTGTTACTTTGGTCCCAGCTCTCTGCAGGTCATTCACTAGGTCCCCCCGTGTGGTTCTGGGATTTTTGCTCACCGTTCTTGTGATCATTTTGACCCCACGGTGTGAGATTTTGTGTGGAGGGAGATTATCAGTGGTCTTGTATGTCTTCCATTTCCTAATAATTGCTCCCACAGTTGATTTCTTCAAACCAAACTGCGTACCTATTGCAGATTCAGTCTTCCCAGCCTGGTGCAGGTCTACAATTTTGTTTCTGGTGTCCTTTGACAGCTCTTTGGTCTTGGCCATAGTGGAGTTTGGAGTGTGACTGTTTGAGGTTGTGGACAGGTGTCTTTTATACTGATAACAAGTTCAAACAGGTGCCATTAATACAGGTAACGAGTGGAGGACAGAGGAGCCTCTGAAAGAAGTTACAGGTCTGTGAGAGCCAGAAATCTTGCTTGTTTGTAGGTGACCGAATACTTATTTTCCACCATAATTTGCAAATAAATAAATTTAAAATCCTACAATGTGATTTTCTGGATTTTTTTCCCTCATTTTGTCTGTCATAGTTGAAGTGTACCTATGATGAAAATTACAGGCCTCTCTCATCTTTTTAAGTGGGAGAACTTGCACAATTGGTGGCTGACTAAATACTTTTTTGCCCCACTGTAACTATGGGTAGAATGAGGCAGTGGTGTGGCTTTACAGTTGTGGATTCAGTAGTAAATCAGTGTATACTATATATTGGATGCTGCTGCTTTAAAGCCTAGTGGATCAATCTCAGGAGTTACAGGCACAGCTGGAACCCAGTCTGATTATGCCTCTAACAGAGCACCCAGGTTTATGTGCCATCATTTTCCATAACTAATTAGCTCGAAAATCAAGATGTGTAGGCTGCTAGCACTTTCAGTGAACTCCTCACACATTAGAGCTGTGATTCTACTGAAACTATAGTATGAATGAATGGGAGACAAGCCATTTGAGTAATTTACCTTGTTCACAATTTATGTTCTCCTATTTCGGAAATTACAGCAATGGACATATTAACAGCATATTTAATGCAATTATGCGTACGACACGGCACTTAATCTTAATGGCCTCTTCTGCTAATTGATGTAGAACAGTAAAAGGGGAACAGCTGAATTACACACATTAATTTGTCATCCTCCACTCTGACCCTCTCGCAAGGTAACACACCTAATGGTTTTTGGGCTGAGGAGCCTGGGAGAGGCTTGGAGGAGGCTAGGGGGAGGCTCGGAGGAGGCTGAGAGCTGGGGGGGGGGGGCTAGGGAGGAGGCTTGGGTACCTGTCCACTCAACCACGGGCCGGCCCTGCTGCTGTTTACTCAGCTGTAGGCTTTCTCTCTCTCTCTCTGTCCAGTCTAAGGGCACAGGAACAGGTCGCTAAATATTTCATTTCCCAAGTAAAACACGCTTCCCCTCTTCAGTTATAAAAAGAAACAGATCACAGTGATGAATGTGCAATCAGCCTGATTAACTCATTATTAGACGTCCAACTGGATCCTCCGAAGGGAAATGAGGGCAAGACAGAAAAGATTGTTTATGTCCCAGGCATACTTGTTGCCAGCTGGGTGTGTGGAGCTGTGAAACTCTATGGAACTCTGTGGAGCTGTGCTGTGAAGCCTCGAAATGTGAATATGTGTCGTGTGAGGTCAGGGATTTTTCCCAGATGCACCTGGGAAGAGGGATGTTTAGCATTTGTGATGGGATGTTATACAAGTTGGGACTGTGGTATAGTAACTGATTCATTCTCTCCCACCCTTTGTTTACCTCCCGCTGCTCTCTCTTTTCCTCTCTCTCTGTTTGACTCTCTCTCTCTCTTCCTTCCCCTCTTTGCTGACCCTTGGATTGCCAGCAGATGGAGCTGCAGTCTCTTACCAATCCCCCTACAAGAGGATGAACAAGACAACATGCTGCATCCGCTCACGCACACACCACACGTTTTATTTTAAAAAAGGAGTCCGGTTTAGTTCCTGAGTTGAAGCAAATGTTTGTTGAAATAAGTGGAGATTTCCTGGTTTTCTTTAGCAGTAAAAAAGGAGAAAACAGTATTTTTATTGGTTGAGCTCGTGGTGTTCTGTGATTACCTTACTTTCCCTCTGCTGTGATCTTTCTTTTTTTGCTGCTTTGCTTTCAGATAATGTTTTCCGTTCCAGTTACTTGTTCCAGTTACAGAGAGGGTGCCTGCCGGTGGGCTGTGTGTGGCTCTGTGTAGGGGCTTACTCTGATGGAACGTAACGTAGCTGGTAGGATGTTCTGCATGGGCTAAAGATCAGAGCTCTGTAGAGAGGCTGCGCTGAGTGGCATTATGGATGTAAGTAAGAGCAGCACTGACTGACTTACATTTTTATAAGCACCCAGAGGAGAGGTGTCTGGGCTGAGGAGAGAGGAGAGCATGCTGGTTGTTCATATTAAGGGCTAATGATTAAGCTGAACATCAGGCCATTAGCCACTGGGCCTTGTTGTCAGATGGAACATAGATGCTATTTAGCTAGGATTTGTCATGTGAAATATTTAATATAGTATTATAATAATAATATTATAAATTATGTTTTATGTTCATTTGTTGTTTGAAATCCTTAAATTGTTTGATATCCTTACTTGTATGACTTTTATGTTTGTTTTAAATTGTTGTGACACAGTTTCAATTTTTTGGTCGAGTAATTTGTCTGTACCCTGTAAGGGTGAGGTAGGTCTGTTCAGAGCAGAGCAGAGAGGGCATAGCGTGTAAGCCATTGAGAACAGGAATGTGAGAGAGCATTATTGCTCACACTTGATGTGAATGGAAAGGGGTTGAAGAAATGACAGCGTTACAGTGGGTGGTAGGGCCTCAGTACAGCCTGGGAGGAAATGGAATGAGAAAGTGCAGTCAGGCAGACCACTCATTCAGCATGACAAATGGGAAAGGCCAAGGGGATACCTGATACCACACTGTGGGCTAGCAGCATGCACCTGCCTGGCCAGGCTCCATGTGCATGCCACTGGAAGTCATGTTAACGCTAATTATAGTAATAGTAAAAATGCTCCTATAAATGGTGATAATAGGAAATAATTGTAATAATAATACCAATAATATCAACAATAACAAATATCCTTTTGAAGTTATAAATAATTTAATTCAAAATTATTTTAATATGTACCTACATTGAAATTGATAGATTCATATTCATTGTGTATTTTCCATTGAAAGGGTGTTCTGCAAAGACAAGGAAGTGATTCAACTTATGTAACTGTTACTGTATCATCATCAGTTAAGCTTCATTAAGTACCTTTACATATTCTTTATATTTTCAGCTAAATATAAGTGTAAAATATGTATATTTTATTGTAAATGTTATTGTAAATGTATAAGTATGAAATGAACAATCATCCATCAATAATATTGTTAGTTTACCACTCAAGACATGTTAATACGTTCAGAAAATACAAGCCATTTCAGTATAATTGTTGTGTAAAAAAATATGGAAATAACAAATTCACAATAACACAGCACAAATTGTTTTCTATTTGTTTTATCAAGAAAACTATGATAAACACATTCTCTAAGTCATGGAAAGGCAGACTTTCCTCGCTCCAGCAGAATTACAGTATCCATGTCAGAGTGCTGCTGATGAGTGTGATTACATGTTAGACTGTGGAAACAAAACATCCCAGTATTTGTATGAACAGTACACCTCCCGTGACATTCTTTGATTTGGCTTTCCTCAGTAACTACTGCAGATCTAGGTTCCATCTGAAGAGTACTCTGATCTACTTTCCTGTCTGTCTGTGCAGAACAAGATTGTTGTTACCGACTTTCTGCTTTGGCTTGCTGCATTGTACTCTACTCCTACCTGGTTAAATAAAGGTGAAATAAAAATAGATGAAAACTTCATTCATCAGTTAACAGTACTTGATTTATCAGTTAATAGAATTATAAACATAGGATTATGCATAGTAAAATAAAGCACATTTGGATTGATTAGGTGGTGAAATAAATCCTCATGATTTATGCTAATGCCATTTAGTGTTCAGATTCCACCATTGCAGGGTGGGGCTCTGAAGAGCAGTCATGTGCCTCAGTATGTCTCTACTGTACTGATACACCTACTATCATATGAATTATGATGTCAAATAAAAATTAAAAGCAATAATTCCTGCTTTGTCTTTTATTTTCGTCCAGCTCAGCTTTCCTCAGCTCTGCTTAAACAGAAAGGCATTAATGAGCACACACAGAGTTAATGACTCTGTTTCTACAGACAGACAGGAGGTCACAAGCCACATGTCATGAGGTTTACATCTAAATGAACTCAGATACCAAATTCCACTGGCATATTAAATCTATGAGAGCTGTCTAGAATTGGAAGGGACAGGGAGTGCAATAATCCAATTGTAGGACAGGACACAGCGAGAGACATAGTGGAGAGGACGAGAGGTGGTCTGTATGTCTCTCTGTCTACACAGCTTGTTCAGATTGGCTGGGCAGAATGTGTTTCACCCACCCTGATATGGTCACTCTGGCTGGTGCAGTCAGTGAGGAGGACTCCCCTCCTCCGCTCTCACAGCCAGGCAGATAAACTGTGGTCACTCACACTGGTCAGTCAGTCAGGGGCGCCACGGTGCATGCAGCATGTTGTAAAAATACTCAATCTGGTCTCCCATTTCTGTGTTTATATTGGGCAGGGGAATGACCACAGACTGACAGTAGAAGGCCCTGCTCTCTCTGTCCAAAGGACAAAAATAATGGTCTGTTTTCTCTAGACAAATACATGACCTCATTCTCCCAATTTCATGTCAATATGTTTTTTTGGGGGTGCTCATTCCGTAGAATAGAATAGAGAATAACATAGAATATGAACATCATGTTAACCTTATAGAGGTGTTTATAGTTTTTTTTTTACTCGTATTGTGAGTGTTAATTATAGTTTGTTGTAGATAAACGGAATAATGCATGTTTATGTAATGCGTGGATGTGGATTAGACTGAATACTGTAGGTGTGAAAATAATGTAAAAAGTATGACATTAACAGAAAGATAAATGACATTGACAATACACATTACATTCATATATGTATTCAATATTTTGTATTTCACTATAAATATAGAATCATTATTTAAGGGGTTGAATGTGAACATACACATATTTGACCATCACCAACCTTGGAATCAAAGGATTCCGATATGACAAGAGTGGATGTCAGTTTGTTTTTGTGTTAGTCAGTGTGTTACTGTGTGTAGACGCCCACGCTGTGGTTAGAATAAGTGTGCTAACTCTTGCCTGTGTGTTTGTGTGGGCCTCTACATTATATCCTATCTAGTCATGAGGTTGTAATGAGTTAGTTCCTCCTCACCCCAGGGTGCTGCTGTGGGATAGGACACTGCCCCATGGTTTCTAGTTGGCTTCGTCATGTGAATTGTGTTGAGTGGTGTTGCATGGTCCTGTGGAGCTCTGTTGATCCAGTATTTACACAACGGTGACCAGGGTAGTGTTGTGCAGGGCAGAGCAGATGGATTGGGGGAACTACTGTGTTACACCTTGCTGCTACAGCAGAAAACAGGTAGAGCACCTGTGTAGTAGTGAACACCACTTCCAAAGAAAATCACACATAAGGACTCCATAGGCACACTGCTACGTTTTGTCTGTCACAAAGTAGTTGGAAAATGCATATTAACACTGGCCGTCTCTGGCAGTTTTGTTTCATTTTAGCCATTCCCAATTAGCTTAATGTATTTTTGAAATATTATTTTATTGTACTGAAGTCTGAAGTTGAAGTCTGCTTAGTTTTGTGTTGACGTTTGTAAAGCAAATTGGACAAACCACAGAGAATTATGAGCTGTGCAGAAAATAAACAGTTTGCATAGGATACATTTTCTTTATTTCTAACCTTCTATCCCAATTTACTGAACTTTTACATATCAGTTGCATGATATATTGTAGCCATATCATTGGATGAAAGTCAAACAGAAATAGACAGCTATTGTACTGTTTTAAAAGTCCTGAATGTTGTATTTGTTGAACCATAGCAAATAACATCGAAAAAGAAAATATATGTTTGACATATTTATTGTAGTAAATAAATCTGGTTTCTAACATTTCAGTCACTTAAAAACGAGGGTCTCTCTACCATGCAACTTTATTTGGAAATGAATACGGTGTTCTGGCCTTTCATTGCTTTATTCTGTTTCACGTGTTCAGACTTGTTTGTATATGGCTGCTTCTCAAAGTCGGTTCAATATCCCTGGTCTGTTTTCCACTGTATTTACATGTATTCTCTCACTGTGGTCATATTGTGTTTCAGTACCTCTGGCAGCTAAGTTTTACTGAAATAACTAGCGCTGAGTTGCTTGACTTTTTATTCGAAAGTAACACAAGCATCTAAGCTAATCGCATATTAGTCAGGATCATTTTCTCTTTGAGAAAGAAAAGTGCCATTTGTAAACAAATCTGTGATTTCATTGGATTGCATAGTACAGTATCACAAAATAATAACAATATGAGTAAAAAATAAAAGCATATGATTTGTCAAATACAATCAAATCAAAATGTAACTTCTTTGGGTTTTATTTATTTATTTGATTTTCATTGAACCTTTATTTAACCAGGCAAGTCAGTTAAGAACAAATTCTTATTTACAATGACGGCCTAGGAACAGTGGGTTAACTGCCTGTTCAGGGAGTTCCCTTTGGCTCTGTAATAACGTTATAGTGGGGTAATCAACGACTTGCTGACCAAATCATGAGAATGTATCACTTGGGTTCAATGTGGATAAAACTATATAACAACCTATATCTAAACACATATATTTGTGGAGTAATCCAGCAGAGAACAGAGAGTAGTCATCCTATGCGTATATACAGGTTGGAAGTTTACATACACTTAGGTTGGAATCATTAAAACTTGTTTTTCAACCACACCACAAATTTCCTATTAATAACAAACAATAGTTTTGGCAGGTCGGTTAGGACATCTACTGTGTGCATGACACAAGTAATTTTTCCAACAATTGTTTACAGACAGATTATTTCACTTATAATTCACTGTATCACAATTCCAGATAATTGACATCATTTGAGTCAATTGGAGGTGTACCTGTGGATGTATTTCAAGGCCTACCTTCAAGCGCAGTGCCTCATTGCTTGACATCATTGGAAAATAAAAATAAATCAGAGAAGACCTCAGAAAACAATTGTATACCTCCATAAGTCTGGTTCATCCTTGGGAGCAATTTCCAAATGCCTGAAGGTACCACGTTCATCTCTACAAACAATGGTATGCAAGTATGAACACCATGGGACCATGCAGCCGCCATACTGCTCAGGAACGAGACGCATTCTGTCTTCTAGAGATGAGCGCACTTTGGTGCAAAAAGTGCAAATCAATCCCAGAACAACAGCAAAGGAGCTTGTGAAGATGCTGGAGGAAACAGGTACAAAAGTATCTATATCCACAGTAAAAGCAAGTCCTATATCGACATAACCTGAAAGGCCGCTCAGCAAGAAAGAAGCCACTGCTCAGGACAGAACATCTCAGGACATCAGTTAAAGCTTGGTCGCAAATGGGTCTTCCAAATGGACAATGACCCCAAAGTTGTGGACAGCCAAGTCAAGGTATTGGAGTGGACAGCACAAAGCCCTGACCTCAATCCTTTAGAAAATGTGTGTAGCAGAACTGAAAAAGCGTGTGCGAGCAAGGAGGCCTACAAACCTGACTCAGTTACACCAGCTCTGTCAGGAATGGGCCAAAATTCACCCAAGTTATTGTGGGAAGCTTGTGGAATTCTACAAATTGTTTGACCCAAGTTAAACAATTTGAAGGCAATGCTACCAAATACTAATTGAGTGAATGTAAACTTCTGAACCACTGGGATTGTGATGAAAGAATAAAAACAGAAATAAATCATTCTCTCTACTATTATTCTGACATATTCTGACATTATTTACATTGTAAAATAATAGTGAACACATCAAAACTGTGAAATAACAGATATGGAATCATGTAGTAACCAAACAAGTGTTAAACAAATCAAAATATATTTGAGATTTGAGATTCTTGAAAGTAGCCACCCCTTGCCTTGCTGACAGCTTTGCACACTCTTGGCATTCTCTCAACCAGCTTCACCTGGAATTATTTCCCAATGGTCTTGAAGGAGTTCCCACATATGCTTAGCACTTGTTGGCTGTTTTCCTTCACTCTGTGGTCTAACTCATCCCAAACAATCTCAATTGTTGATTGTGGTTTGATTGTGGAGGCCAGGTCATCATTCTACAATGTAGAAAATAGTACAAATAAAGAAAAACCCTGGAATGAGTAAGTGTGTCCAAAATGTTGACTGGTACTGTATTTTATTAAAGGGATAGGTAACTCAAATGACAAAATTATCGGGTTCCTTACCATGCAAGCAGTCTATGGGCATGTTATGACAGCAATTCAGGTTTGGTTTAGTTTCCCTGGCACTGTTTTCACATGCTAACATTTGACTAATTCAACATTTTCTTAAATGATGTACAATTGATTGTGAAGCTTATTAATGTCACAAATAGAGGTTTTGAAAATGATGTACGAAAAATGCTAATATTGGTCACATGACTTAAATGGGATTTGTGCCACAAATGATAAAAGATTAGCATGTGGAAGTGGTGCCGGGGAGACTAAACCAAAGCATGGATTGCTGTCATACCTTGTCCATAGACTGCTTACAGGGCAAGGATACCAATATGTCATTTTGTAATTTGTGTGAATTATCCCTTTAACTTTAACATTTTGTTTTTGATCGACTCATTTGGTGTTTCTTTTCTATGAGAACTTTCAAATGTCCCTCGCAGATCCAAACTAGAGATATATATTTTTTATTGATGATAAGCATGAGATTGTATTTGGCTCATCCCGTGGTTGGCATGTGTTCTGTGGTACATTGCATTACTTGTACTGTTTAGCAGAGTCATATGAGGCCATTGGTTAAAGCATGTTTATCCCATGTATGACGAGGTCAGGGACATCTGTTGTTCTGATGCTCAACAGAGCAAACAATATGTTTTGAATTAAGATCATATGTGTTGATTAAGCATTATCTTTCTTATTTACAAAATCTATATTGATTTAAATATGCTTTGTAGATTAAAGTAGATGAGTTAATCTGCTGGTCTCCCCCATGTTGTCTCTGAGCTGCGAGGGGGAGAGGAGTTATAATAATCCAGAGATATAATCCTATGATTCTTTCAAGCTTTTTTGTGTTGTTAAATGCCAGGCATTTGTTTTGATTTAATATCATCCTAATCTGCTTTAGCTGCCAGTCGGTCGCTGTAAGGTTCTTTCTGCTTTTTGTAAAAATGTTGTTACTGACATAGCATTGTTCTGTTCACTGTTCTCTACCTACATAATACTCCAAAAACCCAATTGATGTTATGTTCAAAAGAATACAAGATAAAAATCGCTGACAATTTTAAAGCAGTGAGGGATCGGCACTTTAAACCAAATGATCTCAGAATCATATTTTTTTTGCAAATAGAACATTATAGTCCCAAGCTCTTGAATTGCTAACATAAACTTAAATGCTAGTGTCGTAAACCATGAAGTGCTCAGTAATTATTAGGGAACTAATCTGTGTTACCATACTGTAGATTTATCGTGTGCATGTCAAATCTGGATGTTTTACATGAAAGGTTTGTTATTATCCTGTTTGGTTATTATGCTGTTTGATGTGATGCACGAATGTTGAGAATTGTGGATGCTGACTGTAACACGCCACTTGCATTGTAATCAGGTGACAATATATTAAAATGTCTTCTGAACACTCTTCTTCTTCTTCTTCTTCTTTCTGTCGTCCTTTGATGATGCTGCTGATAATTAATCATGATTTTTTTTTTTCATAAATTATTTCTATAGAATGAGTCTTGTCATTAATGTGTATTAAAAGTCTATGAGGTACATGCATAGCTAAGTCTTATTCTTATCTCTTATCCAGGAGGATAATCAGGAAGAGCATACAACCTAAGCCATGAACTATGAGTGTTGCAACACAGGCAACTCCTGCATGGGGAACCTTTTAGGATGTATTGTTCAGTAAAAAGTTTAGCCAAACTATCTGTACAGCTTCCAACAGGTCCTTTTGGGAATCTTATTTAATAGGTATTTACTGTCATAGCTAGTTTAAAATAATTGAACTGTCATATAAAGCTTATCCTCATTATTTTCCAGTGCTATTTTTACTCTGTTGTTTATTGTAAGTAGATTCAGTTCCTGGAAGATCTCTTTACTGCCTCTGACTTGCCCTGTCCAATATTATTAGGTGCTATGAGTTCAGCCTGTGCTAAATCTGTTAATGCATAAGACCATAAGAGCCTCTTATGTTCCAGGCAGGTCGGGGTGAAGACACATCAGATTAATATTTGATCATGCAGAAGGGCCCTTAATCAGATCTGCTTATTCCCTCAGCTGAGTGCTCCCCAGCAATTATCATAATTGTTGCTGCTAAACACGCTTGTCTTTACGGCTGCCTGCCTGGTTGACTGGATGCCGGCTGGTTGGGTGTAAGTGAGCCTAACTACGTGGTCCTTGAGAAGGGGATTCCAGCACCAAACCCAATTAATGCTCAGAAAACGGACGGCTGGGCTGCAGAGGGGAGGGGAGGGCCTATGGAGGGCAGAGGCTGGGCTGGTCTTGCCTGTTCCTGCCCACTATTAGCGCTGTGTTCCAGAGTCTCTCTCCAGTCTCTCTACTATACCTCCTCCACTGTACCTCCTTGAGCTACCTGGAGCTCTAGAGGACACACTCCGGTCTCAGTAATACCCTTCTCAGCTACACCAAGAGCCTCGGCTGATAAGAGTGAAATCAAAGCTGCACATCACAAGGAAAATGACTATTAGGGACTAAAAATATCTCTATTAAAATGCACAGCTTATAGATGTTCTCCAGGCCGCCAGAGTGGGCCTGCCTGACTGACTTACTACCTGACTGCCTGACTGACTGACTGCATGACTGCCTGACTGCACAGTTCATCCTGCCTCAACTCCCATTCTCTGCTTCCTCACCGCTGCCTCTCTCTCTCTCTCTCTCTTGGTCACCTTCCTCGTCTGTCTCTTCGTCAAGCTCTTCATCTCGATCTCTCTTCTCTGTCCTGTACTTGTTTTTAATGTTTCTGTAAGCCTTATGTTTCCCTTGCAGTGATATGGAAAGAGAGACAGGATTTGGCATTAACACATCAAATTCTTATATATATTTTTTTATTGTTATGAAATTATTACTTGTGCTTGAATTAATACATATTTTAATATGTAATATGTAATAATAATAAATAATTATTTTATATCTTATATTTACTTAACAATGTTTAATAAAACATATACCTGTGTGTTAAAGGTATACAGGAAATTATAATTTAGCTTACTGTATACCTTCTAACTGAAACTGACATAGTCAGGATGCTACCCAGCTGTACCCCCACTGTGAATAGTGTGGGCAACATCACCTCATGCCACCCAGCTGTACCCCCACTGTGAATAGTGTGGGCAACATCCCCTCATGCCACCCAGCTGTACCCCCACTGTGAATAGTGTGGGCAACATCACCTCATGCCACCCAGCTGTACCCCCACTGTGAATAGTGTGGGCAACATCCCCTCATGCCACCCAGCTGTACCCCCACTCTGAATAGTGTGGGCAACATCCCCTCATGCCACCCAGCTGTACCCCCACTGTGAATAGTGTGGGCAACATCCCCTCATGTCAGTCAGCTGGAGAGGAGGGGACACGGCAAACACAAGCCTTCTGCTTTGTTATAGGATCAGTAGGGTAGATGTGATTTCAGCCCATCGGTATGTGGAACTCTTAGCACTCACGGTTCCCGAAAGTCATACTCAGGCAGAAGTGTGCCTGTCCATGTGATTACACACTGTAGCCAGTCCTGTTAAACACACACAGGACACGGGCTCACACACATACAGGACACACACACTTACAGGACACACACACACACACACACACACACGTGTCACGGGCTCACACACATACAGGACACACACACACACACACACAGGACACAGGCTCACACACATACAGGACACACACACACACACGACAGTACACATGTAGCCCAACATGTGTGCCTCAGCTGTCACATAGAATGCTGCAACAGTCAAGCTCCATACAACTGGTGGCAGGATGGGTATGAATGAGAAGCTCTCATCGATCCAGTGTGTCACGTCCTTAGTCCCCAAAATGTACGGATTATTTGTAGATGTTGTTTTCTATACAGCAACAGTGCATCTGAAGGTACTTGTGTAGGTAGAATGGTTAACTGACACATCATTGCAGTTTTACTGCAGTTCATTGCAGTTTTAAGTCGGTGTAACCGAGTTTGAAATGTGAAAACGAACCACTACATTCTGACTTTCCTATAGTCCTCCCCATCGTTTTTAAACTATCTCCGATTAATAAGGTGTCAGCTAAGCAGTTTGTCATAAACATGTCCTCGGAATAAATGAGTCTTTTGGACTGAGTGTTGTCTGTATGAAAGCCATCTATCGTTCTGAAGGCATGCCACTGTGTGGAGGAAACACTGGAGAGAGATTGCATCCCATTAATCTGGGCTGACTGGCTGGAAATTGCATCTTTGTAATGAGTATTAGGTGTGCATCTACATGAATTAAAGCTGAATGAGCGGCTGATTGATCACATACTCCCAAATGATGCTCCTCCCGTGATCATTATTGTTTAAAAGTGACTATATCATATCAGGATGATTAAAAACCAGGCTCTGGAGGGAGAGGGAGAAAAAAGAAACATGAATCAGGAAATTTGACTCAGTATTTGAATGATTTGTCTGGTATTGGCTAGAAGCTGCAATGTATTCCCAGTTCCAGTTGTTCTTGTTCTACAATGAAGAGCTGAACAGAGGCAGGAGTGATGGCTGTTTATCGACCAATGTTAAACATCTGGATTGTAGAGATACAGTACAGTAGGCTATGTCAATCCTTTGGTATTCAGGTCAAAGTCCATCTCACTACCTGTGTGGTCTGTCCCCTGTTTTTCTACTTGATCTTCATGTATATTTTCCTGTTTCCCAATAAACTGCCCTTTGAGACCTCAGACTGGACACTGCTAAACCCTCTGAGCCATGCCCAGTCTGGATGGTGTTCCATTCTAAACATGGACGCCATCCGTCTAGCCAGCGCATAATCTGAAAGCAGTACGCATTTAACAACTCCATACCAGATTCAGACACCACACATTCAGTTAACAGACCGCTGGAAGGATCATTTTTTTGAGGAATCTGGCAACATGAAAGGGTCTGTAAGGGTAAACATAGTGCACAGGGTATGTTTGAAGTCGCGGCCAAAAGGTTCAGGTGTTTTTATAGACACTGAGGCATTTATGCGGTCTAAACTATATGTCTGGAGTCGCCTACACAATGCTGCTACACACAACCCCATGCCAGATATTACTTACTTCATAAAGTAGAGTGAAACGGCAGGCAGCTGAATTGGTTCAGTTTGAGTCACTTACATAACATGTTGATTGTTCAGAACTCCCCAGTTGAGTACAGTACTGTATGCCTAGGGCACTGTGTCATCACATCGAAACAGCTGGACAGAACACATTATCCTTTCCAAGTTACAAACATTCATCCAACGTGCAATTACTACATTCTGAAACTTTGAAAGTAGCTTTTTATCAGTGATTGCTGCAATTGTTACAAAATGGGCACTGTAATTTTCCAGAGTTGGATTTGGCACATGTGGGGTGTAGAACACCTTATTTAGTAAAGATCCGACTGAAGAGAGAGTCGTCACCTTGTTTCTCGACATATTTACTGTACCTGGACACGATAATGTTCCACTATAATGTCTTTGTGTTAATTATTCTGCCAAGCACCCTGTTGGGGTAATTATACTAAAACCCGAATTAGACGCTGCATCAAGATGTAAACCCTTAAAGCCCCAGCATCCTCCTCTTTCCTCACCTCACCTTTGTTTCAGAGATGTACTTATCTGGCCATTTCAATTTCATACCTTACCTTGCAGTGTACTGAGGTGTACAGTAATAATACATTGAGTTGCCTGAGGTTGGTAGAGTTAAACTTAACTAAAGCAAGTTGTGTTCTTAAAAGATACCAGATTTAATGATGCAAAAACAAGTACTTGCAGCCAGAAATGACTTTGTAAATGCATTGTTCAAGAAATTAGATATCAATATGATATATTTTGTATTTTATTTTTGCTCTGCCTCTACAGAGCTGTGTATGGTTTGCAGGGATGTACAGATAGAGAGTGATGTTTGAATGTTTTACTCCAAATGTTTACAGAAAGGTCCTAAAAATGGGCATTGTAAGTGCAGTGGTAATTTTGCTTTGTGCGTGGAAGGTCATCAGACAGACCACTCACCATATTACAACAACAGAGAAAGTAGAAATAGTGATCAAGTCTTTCCCCTGCCTGCATTTTCTCACCTTAAATGATTCAGAGGTAAGTCTTCTTATTCAGCATACTGTGTGTTTTCCAGTGACAAAGCTAGCCCAGCGCTAATAGTTTCACTGTGTCTGCCGTTTTATGACTGACATGGCAATAAGCAGATTGTACAGATATTTATGCCATCTGCAGCTCAGAGAGATAATTAAAGAATATAAATTAATCAAGTGCAATTAATTAGAGGCTTTATGTTCACAGCAGTACATCTCTGCATGTATAATTTATATTTATTGATCTGTTTGGTTTCATTAGCCTATGTGATAACACTGGAAATGCATTAGAGGGGAAAATGCACAATTAGCATGCTGCAAGGTCTGCTCGTAATTGATAGATCAGCGCTCGTTGCCCGCAGATATAAAGCTGTGTAAACTGTCATAAGCAGTTACAATCGATGACTGATATTACGCGCCATATCTCCACGTTGATAAATGTTGTTTTTGAAAGCAGCCCCCACGCTTAATGGGAGGCTGATAGGCATGCAGAATTTACTGTTTAATCAGGCTAAAGAATTTATTGCGGTTCCTCCGTAGCCTGGGAGTGTGTGTTGTTGGTTGGTTGAAATGTATGATTGGTCTCTATAAGTGCGATGCTGATGTTATTTGCTCCAGTCAGCAACCAATATGGCTGAAGCATTAAGAGCTTTGTGCTTCCCAGCTGATTTTTCATTGACTCTGCTGCCATCGTTCATCACCGGCCTGTTTCTCTCCACTCTCCACTACGACTATCTGACTGAGGAGAGAGGAACCAGGCTAGGTAGTCAATATTCATCCCCGCTGTTTTCACTGCATTCACAGTTTCTTTCTGCAGTACAATCACTATGTATACTTTTCTTCAGTAACTGTGAGAGGAAGCAACTAGAAGGACCCAGAGGGGTCAAAATACATGTATTATTGTGAGGTCATCATTGAATTACAGAGATGGCATGTAGACTGACCCACAGAGGACAGATCCACATTCAGAATGACAGTATCTAGTTCTGTTGACCCAATGCTTGTGTTTCACTGACCCCGCCAACCTACTCTATGTCCAGAAGGTGCTACCTTGACAACCTGAAGGAGGATAAATGACAGTGCTGCTCTACGCTACTCATTTCCCTAAATGGGGGGGTTAAAAAGGTCCCATCCCCCCCTTCTTGAATTGATGATGTGTTTATTGATAAAGAATTACCGGGCCCCAATGTGGTCCTCCAAAAAATGATCATGCTTTATTAACTGCACTTCCTCTCCACATACTGCAGCTTACTTCTGTTCTGCCTGCTCAGGCCTCAGCCACGACAGCCTCACAATATTCTCAGAAACCATTTCATCATAAAGATGGAATCATCTTCAAAGAGTAGCTCCTATTTGGTGTAATTACATATTTTTAGTGTGTTGTTTGGTGTAGTGACATATTTGAAGGCACTGTCATGGCGTGTTGAGTCAGTGATCATTCATGTGGCTTGAAAACAGAATGACAGTAAATAGGTAGTGTGTTTATGGGCACCACATGTAGTCCACTGAGACCAGCTTCTGTTTATTCCCTGGGTTTAGTGTGAAGGAGTATCTTTTCCTCTCTCATGGAGAGATGAGCCTCTTCTATACCTTAGATACCCAACCTTGTCATTGTCACCCTGCTTTATTGTATGACAGGGACTGGAGCAGGTTAGGAAAGGATATGCTGTTCGGAAGTGAGCCCTTTTATGTATTAGACAGTATGCCATTGTGGTTTCTTTGCCTAGTTACCCACACTCCTTGATCTGGCAAACACTGTGCCACACCCACGAATGTTAGTTTAATGAGTCTGGATCTGAGTACCTCCCCGACCCTTCACCGAATGTGAACACGTACGGGGACATCTGATTGGTCCAGAAACCGATGGGTTGAGGCAGAGCTAGAACACACGTGGGTAAAGCAGCGATTTGAACATTCGTCATTGGCATTGATACTCAGATTGGTTAGAGACAATCCAATTGCTGATTACTTTGTTTTGTACAATGCCCCTTGTATGGCCTCGTCACCACAAACCATCAATCAATCAAATGTATTTATAAAGCCCTTCTTATATCAGCTGATGTCAGAAAGTGCTGTACAGAAACCCAGCCTAAAACCCCAAACAGCAAGCAATGCAGGTGTAGAAGCACGGTGGCTAGGAAAAACTCTCTAGAAAGGCCAGAACCTAGTAACGAGTTCAATGGTGGCAGTCTCAGACTAAAGTATGTAGCGAACGACAGAGCAGCTGATGAATTTAGTTTGCGTCGTCGGGCTAGGGGTTTCTAAGCCCTGTTTTGCAGCTGGAAGCCAGACTTCTACATACATTTTTGCCCTTTGTCTCAGGCAATTTCCTCTCCCTCTGTCACTGTTAATGCTCTCAGAAACACCACCCCCTGTTTCAGGTTGCAGGGCTGTGCTGTAGGAGAGGCAAGGGATCTGTGCCTTATAGTGAGCCACTCAGATTCTCTGTCTTTTGTACACCTGCTAGTTTCCTGTTCTCTTGTCCTATATTTACGGCTAGTAGTCTCTCCATGGTTTAAATGATTAGGGTTATTGAAATTTTGCTGAACCGAGGCATATATAAAAAATGTATGATTTGTTTCATATAGTGATTTCATTTTGTTTTTCACCTAGATGAGAGAGATTGTTACGTTTTCAAATGTTAAGCTAGTGGCAAAAAATTCAACATTTAGTATTTAAGGTGAGCGAGTGTCTGTTCTTGAATAATGCAGAAACAGATATGTTTGCCCATAAGTAACAGAAACCCTCTAACCTTCCCTCCTCCCCTCTCAGACCCATCTCTGAATCCAACCCTGAGATAGTAACAGAAACCCTCTAGCCTTCCCTCCTCCCCTCTCAGACCCATCTCTGAATCCAACCCTGAGATAGTAACAGAAACCCTCTAGCCTTCCCTCCTCCCCTCTCAGACCCATCTCTGAATCCAACCCTGTGATAGTAACAGAAGCCCTCTAACCTTCCCTCCTCCCCTCTCAAACCCATCTCTGAATCCAACCCTGAGATAGTAACAGAAACCCTCTAGCCTTCCCTCCTCCCCTCTCAGACCCATCTCTGAATCCAACCCTGAGATAGTAACAGCTGGAAATGTTTGTGGCTTGGCTCTTCTCTTTCTGATTCCTCCGCCGTTCCTCTGACTGTGGTGTGGAAGGAGTGTGGGCTGGGCGCTTCCCCATGCCGTTCCTCTGACTGTGGTGTGGAAGGAGTGTGGGCTGGGCTGGGCTGAGAGCAGAGTAGGCCCATATTGACACTGCTGGTGGACCACTGTATCCCTTTAAAACCACTATGGGGGCTATCTGATTTCCCTGCAATGGATCCCCAGAGAGAGAGGCAGCTTCCATTTTTCTTAACTTGTATATAAGTAAACTGGCTGGTATAAGACCTGGCTGGGAGGTCAAATCAATCTCTGCTATTAATTACATAGAAATGTGACACTCCTTCTTAAATGCTCCTGTCCCCAGTGATTTAGCCCCGGGCCTGCGTTCTGTCTGCCCAGTGTCAGCGTGTATGCATGCCACGGAGACGATCGAGCCGGGTGCTTTACGACCGCTGCGGCCAAATTGTCTTTTTCTCTGTGACTCGCCTCGTGTAAACAAAGATGGGTTAATATGTTCTTTGATGACAGTTTTATGTAAAGGCTTTTAGGCAAGGAGTGTGTATCATATTTACTGTAAGTACACTTCAAGTACAAAGACAAGTTAATGCAGCATGAATTAGTAAGGATTGTAGTCATGAACAGGTCATCTTTTTCAATAAAGTGCATAGAAATAAATATGATTGTTATCTTGCTAGTCCTAGATACAAAGCCACTTGTTTGTATTCTGCTGCACAGGCCAGTGTAGAGCACTGGGCCAATGATACTGATTAGACCTTTAAGAAGTGATACAATTTGTATTTCTGTGGGAAGCAGCAGAGGTCTGTTTATTGCGTGACAATGTGATATTGTGCTCCTCATGCTGTCTTAATTGGAAACAGTCTCTCCCCACAAAAGGTGCACAAGGCCCTTGATTTTTGTAAGGCAATCTCACCCCTCCTCCCTCCTTCCCTTCCTCATTCCCTCCTTCTCTTCTTCTCTCTCGCGGAAGAGCAGTGAAAACCCCTAAAGCATTTCCTTAATCCTCCAGAAGACCATGCTGTCCCACTAAATATGGTACCTGTGGACAAACAATAGATTTTTCCATAATAATAATGTTGAAGTGTTCATTATGAGTGTCTAATGGAGCTAGTGGACTCGGCCTGACCAGACATACAGGGAAGCTCTCCTTTTGATCAGCAGCATGGGGTTAATCCATGGGTGGAAATAATGGAGCTATCGGAGAGGGAGAGGGAGTATCGAACTGTGTTGAATTTACAGCCGAGAGGGCTCAGTAAAAGGATGATTTTTAGAGCCTCTCGCTGCGTATTGAAGGAAAGACTGTCTGACAAGTCATCAATGAGCCCTGGCGCTATACTAAACTAATGAAAGCCGCATTTGATCTTCTCCGAAGAGGTTCAATACCACTCCTGCTATTATTTAAGTCCTCAGCTTCACCCAAACCTGTTTTCAGATCCACAGAAATCGTTAGATAGCGGCAACAGAGTGAACTGTGTTTGTAAGTATCTGATGAGAGGAGGAAGTATTTTAACAGGTTATAATGTATCCCTGATGTATGCATCTACTGGATACTTCCTGGTCTCTGGATATTCCTCTCTTTTCTTTTTATACCTTGGCCATTTGGGTAAAAATATTGCCCGTGTCCTCATTATTATCTACATTTTCTAGTTTGTAATTTCCTTGACAAAAACGGACCATATAATATCTGCCTAATGGACCAACCGGGTAATGTAAAATGCATATGAAAACACTATTGAGTCACATTTTATTCAACCACTCGGCAGAGTGCTGCATAGTCTGTGTTTGGTGTGTTCTAAGAAGTTTCTCATATACCATTTATAAAACAAATATTTTCTTAGCTGTGGTAAATCTAATGTGCCGTCTTTTTACTCATAACTGATAGAAATGCAGTTAGGGTGTCTGTCAAGTATACCATCATAAGGCTATTTTTATGCTGTGGCCTTGTCTATATTTCCCCTTTTGTGTTTTGAGAGGAGGCCACCTGAAAGTCAGCAGATAAATTCTGCCCACAAAAATGATATAATCTTATCTTTTGTTTATAGATTTTCCAGAAACATTGAAGGCTGCCAGTGCTGTATTATTTTCTCATTGAAGCAAAATGAAAATAAAGCCCAGCTGTTGAATTTATATTTGAGCTCCAACATTAAGAGGCCATCCCGACCGCACTGGAGAGACGGGCAGGATAAACGATTTGGTCTGAGTCTTTGCCAGGGAACGAGGCAATGCGTCATCTGCTAACTTCAATGCTGTGCTCTGCACTGCAAGCAAAACAACCCCCTGCACTTGAACTGGAGTGTTTCAAGGTTATGTTAACTGAAACATGCTGAAGTAATAATATAAACACAGTGATAACCGGCAGTTTGGAAGATTTCAATAATAAATCAGAGACCATAGAAGGCCTGACTGAAATGTGTGATGACATAGGATTGGGCAAAACAATTACTCTCTGCCTATAAACACAAGTGCTGCACATGGAATTCCTCATTTATGAAGACCCCCTCTCCACCACTGTAAATAGATCATCGTAACCTAATTTGTAATGTCTCCATAACTTAAACCACATACTCATGTGTCTCTTATGTCTCCCTCAAGTCTGTGTATAACTGTTCATCTACAAAGCAGAATCGTCAGCTTGGCTATATTCTGTGTAGACAGTCCCCGTGTCTTCCAGTCATGTCAGTTTAGAGAGGCATGTCTAGGGCTATTGCCTTTTGCCAAAAGCCTAGTCCAGGAGCTGAGTTGTAGCAGGAAAAGAGGGAGGGAGGGCCAGAGAGAGAGGGAGATATGGGTGGGAGAGCTGTGATGAGAGAAGGATGTATGGAGGGAGAGAGGGAGAAAGAGGGAGGGAGGGAGGGAGGGAGGGAGGGAGGGAGGGAGGGAGGGAGGGAGGGAGGGAGGGAGGGAGGGAGGGAGGGAGGGAGGGAGGGAGGGAGGGAGGGAGGGAGGGAGGGAGGGAGGGAGGGAGGGGGAGGGAGGGAGGGAGGGAGGGAGGGAGGGAGGGCGTTAGCTGCAGGAAGCCAAGGCAGTGCAACGGTTAGGTCTGCTAATCCTCACATATATATTCTCCTAATTAATCCTGATTACCACTTTTTAATCGCCCTGCTCGGCCTGCCCTGAAATAAAGTGACACTTGCTAATGAATTAAACCTGCAATTTACAATTGCTCCACTATTCCCTCCACTGGTTCCCACAGCCCTGTGTGTTAACGTTGGTCCCATGTGGCCAACGTTAGTAGTAGCAGCCCCCCCAGTCAGTCAGTTAGACAGTTAGTTTAGTTCAGTGGTGTATGGTGTGGTCTCACTTCACTCAGTGCTAGTTAACTGCTCAGCGTTTGGATGACACCTGCACCCTTTTATGGGGACTGGGACATGATGGTGGTAGGGGTGTGAAGGGAGGGAAGTAGTCAGTCCCCCTTCATGCAGTTAGATGAATGAACTATAAAGGTGGAAATGAAGGTGTCAAATGTGAAATAGTAATATGCTGTTTGCTAGATATTGTGAAACCCTGATGAAGACAGCTTGTCTAAGTGATTTCATGTAATGTATCAGAACTACAGTGTCTGCTTTTCTTCTTTTCCCAGACTTCCCAAGTCTTTGCTCTCGAGGATGAAACATTTAGTAGTCAGAGTATCTGCACAACAGAAGTATATCTTTCTGCCCCTGACATTGAAAATGAAAGGGATTTATAACGGTTTGTGTGACTCCTTGCCTTATTACCATTCAGAATGTGATCAGATCAGACCCACTGGTAAAAGCCGTGTCCAGTCCAATCAAATCTGTTTAAGTCCAAAGAAGGTATAACCAGATAGGCTAGATACACTGACCTGGCCCTTTACTTCCGGGTCAGTGGCGACCACCGCAGCAGCCAGCGTCAAGGCCAGTCAGGCCACAGCAGTAATGGTTAACAAATTAACTCGTTCCCCCTGTGGTTCGGCCCTCTGCCACCCTCATTTAAGTCAGTCCATCCCTGTGAGATGGGATCCTGTGAAGCAGTGATTGTTTCCACGATTAGGTGGAGGGGAGAGAACCAGAGCCGTGGAGCCATGGATCTATCTCCATCCCTCCTATGGAATCCCCCCTCACACACCCTCCCACAGCCCCTGCCTGAAAACAATAGCCAGCTGTCGCCCGCCTGCTGATGTACCTTTGATCAGCCAAATGAAGGCTGCTGGCATTTCTTATGGAGTGGAGATTGCTTATCGATTTATATCAAAATATTCATGCTAATCCCGGGGCAGCACAGACTATTTTCAGGCCGGGTTAGCAATCAGAGCTGCCTGTCCTGTCTGAGACAATCTGCTGAGCTGGGATGTCTAATCAGCCTGGGGTCCTGCAGTCAAATGCACTTTGCTGTTTAGATTTGGACCCCTGACATTGATGGAGGAGTCCAGAGAAAGGTGTTGACAAACCAAATTGTTTGTTCCAGTACTATTTTGCCAGAGATCAAGTCCAGAGTAATGTGCAGTGAATTTGTTCATTACGTGACCAAGCCGGGCCCAGCCAAGCAGAGGAGAGGAGAGGTGTGGGGTTGGTTTCACCACTATCACTGCTGTTGGAGAAGAGGGTTTAACAGTATTTGTGTGTGTTGATGGGAGGGGGGGTTGCAAATCAAGGAGGTTGAAGGAGCTTGGAGAGCAGAGCAGTCAGTTGGCTTTGTGTTAGGGCACCGTTTGGTTTCTGCCCTGAGAAACTGTCATGGGAGGCTCAGGCAGATTGGATTATTTCAAGCAGCAGCCAGGACAAGACGTCTATGCTCTCTAAACTAGTCATTACTCAGTCTAGTCTGTTCACACAGGCTGAGATTGTGCACTCTCCCAGTCTTTGTTTGGAGTTTCTTGGTCTTGTTAAAAGGTAGGCAGTAGGCAGACAATGGACCCACTGAGTATCCCAGGTGAGATTCTGCTTTTCCAGACACAGACAACATTCTAACGAATAACCTTGCTTCAAGTGGTCAAGAATCTTTTCTTGACAATTATGTTATTAGTGCACATGATCTACATTACTACAGCACATGCATACAGTTTACAGGACAGAGACAGTTACATATTTGAATTAAAACTCCATATGCCTGGTATCAATTTTAATTTCTTAATCTGATTATGTCAATATTAATATTAGTATTACAGCAGCATTAAGCATTTATTTAGGCCAGACGTGTTTGCATGTGTGAATCAAAGAGACACAAATAAAATACCATAAGGTTTTCATACCATCAGACCATCAGGGCCCTCCCTCCCTTGCCTGGCACGACTGTTCCTAGATTACAGTAGATTATTTTTCCTTACTTCCTGCAGAAAAGCCCCTCCCCCATTCATCCCTGTGACGAAGGCTCCTTCTAAATCTTTCTCAATACGGTAATGCTGTCATGCAGTTATTGCCAGAAGAAATCTGTGAAGAAAAAGCATTGCCAGAGCGGAGAGATTATCCCTGTAGAGGGTAAAGGGCTAATGTCCTGGCCATAAGGCCCAGACTGACTGAGACTAGCTCTAACTGTCATGTCCTGTAGCTAGTCTAGTGTTCTGCTGCTTTAAGGTCAATCATACATCAGGTATTAGTGTCAGGTGGGGATTAATGCTTCAATGTTCCTTCACCTCAGGCACAACATGGCTGTACAGTTACAGTACCTGGGCTGGGGATTTGGCACACTGCCTTCCACCCGCCCTCCACTGCACCAGGGCATTCCTTCCTGGTCTGGAGCTAGACCTGGACCAATCACTGCAGAGCTCAGAGTAGAACATGCAGCTATGATGTGTCTCTGGCCTGGTTGTTTACTGTTTACCAGGCTGACACCGTGGTTAAGTCTTCCTGTTTGTTGTTTGTGTTGTTGTTAATGCTGTTGTTGCTGTCTCGCAGGGTTATTACTATGGTTGACTGACCCATACATTCTCTCTCTGGTTGATTTAGACTTCACTTACAGCAGCCAAACACAGGGCTTATAGTACACGGCTGTCTGATGTATTATCCCATGTCTGTAATCAACATTTACTCTAGTTTCACCTCTGATATGAAGCGCCTTGTTTTACATTTATTAGTAATTCATAGATATGTACTTGTATACTCCAGTAATTTATAGATATGAATATGCCTGAGCAGCAATAGTTTTATGTAGAGAATAACAGCTAGGCATAACCACATTTCATCCTATTATTGTTGGAGTTTAGCATTTTATTCTCCCTCGGAGGATAATGCTTCCTTCTGCCACACCATGGGCAGTGTACTGTACTCAGAGCCATTTATTTAGAGAGTTGGACCAACCTTTACAATGTTGTATATTGTTCTAATTCTAGACATTGAGTTACAAAGCATTGTTGAAATATTCCCCATGTAATGTTTATGGGGAGGGAACATGGCTGCTATAGAATGTTGAGGTGTCATGTAAAGGCATCATAATGCAGGAACTGCATTGTCCTGACTCTGTAAATACTCTCTGACTGTACTGTATCTGTATGGTAATGCACCTTAGACCATGGTGTGGAGGAATGTGTAGCCATTCATCAATGTTTAAATGATAAGTTGCTTGCAGAGTTTGAGTAAATTTAGTTTTTGTTCTCTGTCCAAGGTCTATGCCAGATATCTATTTTTGATCCATTACAAAATAAACCCTAGCTTTCTTTTCACACAGTCAAATACACAATCTGACATAGTATTAAACAAAGTGGCAATCTCCCATTGGGTGTATATCAAATGCACTGCATAGTTGAACCTGCTGCTGTGTTGAGGATGAGACAATATGTTGAGGTGAGGTTCGTAAGGTGCATATGTATTGTACAATACAACACTAACCAGGATGTAAGGTGCAGGTGTCATCTAGTCTCTCGCTCTCTCTGTCACCCTTTGACATAAACAGCAGTTGTTTGGGATAAAAGGTGGGATGGATCCACGTGGGACCGACGACAACAACGCAGCAGATGGATGGGCTTCTTCATATGTGTAAATAGTCACAGCTAGCTATTAACATACCTCTGTGCAGATGGCAGGCTGTAATAAAGCACAGACGATAAAACAGAACCGTCTCCTCCTATGGCTGACACAAAGACCATGTTTGTTCATTTTTTACATACAGTGCAATATGTTCTGTAACACGTGGGGACAATAACTCAAGGGAATATTTAGGAGCTCCTGAATAGTAAACAGTTTTAATGTAGCTGTAAAATTGTAATTTGGGTTTACTCAGTTTCATATCTATCATATTCTGAGTTTTGTATTTTTCATGATAATTTTTTTTACATTTAATGACTGATCATGAATCTCATGATAACAAAATTGTTCTACATTTTTTGAGTTTGTGTATGACATGCAAATGTGCATGTGTTTGTGTTTGTCTGGATAGTGTGCAAGTGGTTTCAAACAGAATCACTCCAGACTGCAGCAGTGGCGAGTGTAGCAGTAGAGACTGGCCCACAGCTGGACCCCCTCCAACTGACTGAACTACTGCTCTCTGACTCCACTGACTAGAGAGAAGAGTAGAGGGACTGGTCCCCCTCCAACTGGCTGAACTACTGCTCTCTGACTCCACTGACTAGAGAGAAGAGTAGAGGGACTGGTCCCCCTCAAACTGTCTGAACTACTGCTCTGACTCCACTGACTAGAGAGAAGAGTAAAGGGACTGGTCCCCCACCAACTGTCTGAACTACTGCTCTCTGACTCCACTGACTAGAGAGAAGAGTAGAGGGGCTGGTCCCCCTCCAACTGGCTGAACTACTGCTCTCTGACTCCACTGACTAGAGAGAAGAGATCGTGGACATCGTGATAGACCCAGACAGAGAGAGGGTGACCAAGATCAAGAGATGGCGAGATGGATAGACAGACGGAGAGGGAGGAAGGGGAAGGAGCAGAGAGGGTGAGGGAGAGTGTCGGAGGGGGGGGGGTGAGTAGAGAGAACGAGAGAGAGACGGAGAGGGAGGGGAACGAGTAGAGAGAGTGTGAGGGAGAGAGACTGAGAGGGAGGGGAAGGTGAGAGAGACAGTGAGGGAGAGGAAGGAGTAGAGAGAGGGAGGGAGAGAGAGAGAGAGACTGGGGGGTGAGTAGAGAGAAGGAGAGAGAGACGTTGAGCGAGGGGAAGGAGTAGAGAGAAGGAGAGAGAGAGACGGTGAGGGAGGGGTAGGATCAGAGAGAAGGAGAGAGATAGAGATGTGAGAGAGGGAGGGAGGGGAAGAAGTAGAGAGAAGGATAGAGAGATGGAGAGGGAGGGGGAGGAGTAGAGAGAGGGAGGAAGAGAGACTGAGAGGGAGTGGAAGGAGAGGGAGACGGAGAGGGAGGGGAAGGAGAGCGAGAGAGGGAGACGGAGAGGGAGGGGACAGAGTAGAGAGAAGGAGAGAGAGAGAGATGAGAGGGAGGGGAAGGAGTAGAGAGAAGAAGAGAGAGAGACGTGGAGGTAGGGGAAGGAGTAGAGAGAAGAGAGAGAGATGGAAAGGGAGGGGAAGAAGTAGAGAGAGGGAGGGAGAGAGTCAGACAAAGGGGAGACAGAGATGGATAAACAGAGAGGGAGGGAGGAAGAGAGAAAGACAGAGGGAGGGGAGACAGACAGTGAGAGTATGTGACAGAGAGAGAGTGTTTGGCGTCAGTGTTCAACTGCACCAGGACGGCTAGAGTGCATCTGTGCGTGTGTGTGTGTGTGTGTGTGTGTGTGGAGCCCAAGGACTTGTCGCCTGTCTGCTGGTGTCTGTGGCTGGTGGCAGCCAGCTGTCAGGGGAGCTCAGAGAGAGAGGAGCCCAGGTGAAGGCAGGGCCGACCAGGCAGGCCAGCGGCAGACAAGGGCTGGGGCTGGAGCCTGTATCCCTCGCTCAGTCCAAATTAATGGTGACAAGAGAAGCAGATCCATTGATCCGCTGGTCAAAGCATCCCTAAGGCTGCAACCTAATGTTCTGAAAAAAGAACCAGCAGCAACAGTTGAGGCTCTGAAGGAGAGACGAGCCTCTTCTAATGTAACTCACCTTCAATAGACCTCCTACAATTATACAAGCAGGCGTATGAAAACAATTCAGAATTAAATATAAAGATGATTTTGGGTGAAGAAAAAAAAATCACTTCAGTGTGTTTTTTATGAAACGATACTTATTATTATTATTTCTTCTTTTTTTTCCTAATAGTTCTTTTTTTTCTGCATGCCTTGCTTTTGATAATTATACATGCAGCCCAAATGAGAAGCCTTCCAGTCGCTGACTGCCACAAATTCCCCATGTAAATAAATGTATAGCAACATGTTCGCCAGAAAAAAAGTCTGGGAATCAAAAAATACCTCCAGGAGGTGTTGTTCATTAAACGTGTAACTTTTCTAGCTGCTACATGCTACAAATAAAAATGTGATACTTTCTTCTGGGAGAGTGTACCTCACTGACAACGTTGAAGTGAAAATTGCCAGAGTTCTTGACATATTTCCGTGACTTATTGCCATTTCCTAAGAATTCCCAGACATGTGTGAATAATGCCTGGGAGCTACAATAGGTACATATGTTAAGAGTTAACAAGCAAATACGCACCAAATATGTAATGTAAGATGCAACGGAAAAGGTAAGAAAGGTAGTGTTTGATGTAGCCTTTTAAAACTAGACTTCAGTTGAAGACTGTATTATTTAAAATATTACCACATTAATATTACTTCCTCTAGTCCGACTACTGCTATTTTACTACTATCAATTACTTCATAATACTAGTGGAAATTAACAGAATAAACAATAAGCAAAAAAAATGCTTTTCTTGAAAACAAATATGAGTTTCCAGTCAAATATTTACCACTTAATTATTTTGATATGAGATGTGATAGTTGCTGTGACACTTGTGATTGGCTGGTGAAACCTGAACCAGGCTGTTGCCGTGACGCTGTGACAGACGTCCCTCCACTGGGTGCAGCATGCAGCTGATTGATTTGTCGTGTGGGTCTAGAGGAGATGATTGATGGATTGAGGTTGGTGAGGTGACAAACAAAGCAACGCCTGGCCCATCAAGGTGCAGCCCTGTCACTGACAATAACCCCTGATTGTCTCTCCCTCCCCTCTTCCCTCTGTCCACCACACCGACCCCTCCTCAGGGGCTGCCTCCTGTCCTCCCTCCCTCCGCCTCTCTGACCAGTAGCCCTGAGCATCCAGAGTCAGGTTTCATATGTCCATCTTACGGTTTCAACGTAAAACACATAATCAATGCACTGAAATGAGACGGATTGGTTGAGTATCTCTCACTCTCTCTGCGTCGGTCTCTTTCTTTCTTTCTCTCTCTCTCTCTCTCTCTCTCTCTCTCTCTCTCTCTCTCTCTCTCGCTCTCTCTTTCTCTTCCTCTCTCTTTCTCTTCCTCTCTCTCTCTCCTCCCTCCCTCCCTCCCTCCCTCACTCCCTCCCTCCCCTCTCTCTTTCTCTTCCACTCTCTCTCGCTCTCTCTCCATTTCTATCTAAATTATCATGGATCTCATCAGTATGCTATTGGGCCTGGTTGTCTTTGCTCAGGTCTTTCCCAAACAGGCTTCTATTGTGTGTGTGAGTGTGTATGCGTGCGTGTGTGTGTTTGTGTGTGTGTGTGTCATCCTGTCCCACTCCCCTGTCCTACTCCTTTAACTCTCAGCCTGTATACAATCTCCTCCAGAGCAGCCAATGCCCCCCCGGGCCTCTCTCACACATTATTCATATTACTGTTGATTCAAAAAATTAGTCGCCAGGATATCCCTTAGAGATTGTAAAGATTACAAAGCTCAACTTCAAATACTTCCCAGATTTGGTTAAACGGCGCACAGCATCCATAACCTGGTTAATACTGTTGTTAGAGTTTCAGGCGTGTGAGGGCCAAGAGAAAACCTGGAACTGTGACTGATGCCTTGTGAATTCTTCCACTTTTATATCTCAACTTATACTGTACTCTAGTGATGCGTTATCCACATATCTATCTGATAATTTATTAACCTTTAATATTGCATTTTAATTTGTTACTGTAATTTCACAAGATTTGTATAATATTTTAACAATTACAGATTTTCCACTTATAATGTCTGAGAGGCTTGCCATGGAGCTGTTCAGCTGTGTGTGGATCTATTGAATGGTTGGTTGGTTGGCAGGTCTGTTGGCGCTGAGGTCTGTGCAGCACATTTCCTTCCTGTCCCACACATTTCCTATCTGTGGGCTTCACAGACATTTCCTTTATTTGTAAAGCATTCTGCTTTTTGAGCACCGTTGCTGCTTATTTATTTATTTATTTGTGTTTGTTTGTGTCTCAGACAGAGGTATTGGTAATCTATTGTCTCCTCTTAGTCAGAGGCTCAATAAACTGGCAACAGTGCTGGTGGGTCATCATGCTGGGTGAGATGCAGAGGAGGATCCCTAGCTGTGTGTGTTTCATGGATTGTAGTAAAAGATACGTATAGTTGGAGTTTGAGGCCAGTCGAGAGCCTTCAAAAGATTAAGATTTTGTTGTCACAAGCAATATGTTTACATGCTCAGTCTTTTAACTTAATGCTTAACATGTTTTTTTTTCAATCTACTAAGATTATGGAAAGATTACAGTTTTTTATCCTGGGGAAAATAATAGATGTAAATAGATAATCTGAATGGAGATCCAGGGTTTAATAGCAGATGCTGTCAATAAGCAATCTTTGAATAACAGACTTGTTACAAAACACCAGCAGATCTCTTGTTATTTTGAGATGTCACTATGAAGTGTTCCAAGATGGCGTAGCAGTGGGTTGTCTGTTTTGAATGTCTTGCCCCATCCCTTGTATATATCATTTTTCTTCGTATGTATTTCGTATATATTTTTATTATTTTTAATCTCATTATACGGACTGAACATACTCTCCTGCAAACCGCCCAGTATGGATCTGCTATTTTTACACTTTTGAACCAGAACCCCCTTCAGAAGCCAGCTAACTAGCTACTAGCTAGTAGTTAGTTAGCCACTGCTAGCGGTCATCACTGTTAACTCGGACTGCCAGCCTCAGCACGGGCAACTCCTGCCAGCCTGTACAGCGTGATATCTACCCAGAGCATACCGGACTGGCTTTCTCTACCACATCTCCGGATTCCTACCACAAGTTTTGAAACTTTTACTCCGTATCATCGCAGCTAGCTAGCTGCTATCCGAGTGGCTACTCCTGTCTAACATCTCTGTCCTGAAGCAAGCACCAGTTAGCCTGGAGCTAGCCTCAAACTAGTCTTTGCTAGGTAAAGCCCCGCCTTATCTCAGCTCACTGGTCACCATAGCAACACCCACCCGTAGCACGCGCTCCAGCAGGTATATTTCACTGGTCATCCCCAAAGCCAACACCTCCTTTGGCCGCCTTTCCTTCCAATTCACTGCTGCCTAGAACGAATTTCAAAAATCTCTGAAGCTGGAGTCTTATATCTCCCTCTCTATCTTTAAGCATCAGCTTTCTGAGCAGCTTACCAATCACTGTACCTGTACACAGCCAATCTGTAAATAACATACCGACTACCTCATCCCCATATTATTACTTACCCTCTTGCTCTTTTGCACCCCAGTATCTCTACTTTCACATCATCATCTGCACATCTATCACTCAAGTATTAATGCTAAATTGTAATTATTTTCTCCTCTTCGGCCTATTTATTGCCTACACTGGTCATATATTTTTATATTTTTCTTCTCTTTTGTGTTATTGACAGTACGTTTGTTTATGTGTAACTCTGTCTTGTTGTTTTTCTCGCACTGCTTTGCTTTATCTTGACCAGGTCGCAGTTGTAAATGAGAACTTGTTTTCAACTGGCCTACCTGGTTAAATATATCAAATAAAAATACATAAAATTAAAATATCTTCTTATCTATGACTGACATGTTCCTGTTCCCCTGTCCAGATGTTTCCAGGTGAAGCAGGGATCTATCCTAATACTGTTCCAGAGGGGGGTCCATGTTCTAACTGAATACTCAAACTGTAATCACACTGTCTGTAGCTAACTGGTAGCATTCACACTGGCAAAGTGACTGGCACATTACCCCTCCTGTCAGTGCCAAGGGGGTGTTGTACCCCTCTCTAACCCCCTGGGGGAACCACCTGGCTCTGTGTTGGTATCCCTCTCGATGTAGAGACATTGATCTAGAGGGGCTTCGACCTTGCCTCTTCACGAGGTGAAATGAGTGTGCTGAGTGATCTACCAATGCATTACCTTCCTTACCTTGGCTGCTGATATCTGTGTGTCACAGTTATGCAGCTAGGGGCCCAAGCAGGTTGCTTAGCAGGCGGTGTATTATAGATCACAACTAAAGCATATTGTCATTAGATGAATGTTCTAGGGCCGCCGCCCGGCACTCCACTGTGTGAAATATGTTTAATAAGTGCATAATTATGACATCTGTTACCCCCTCAGCACCTTTGAGTGGGAAATTAACGGAAGGAATAACAGGTTTAAGTATGTGTTAACACTATGATAGCATGTTTAATTGAAATATGACTTGGGAGTAATGAAGATTAAATTAAGCCTGGGGATAATCGTCTGACAGAAAGATAATTGAGTTACAATCCGCTAGCAATGAAAAATAGCCGAGGGAGAGAAGAAAAAATAATCATTCCGTTGCCTCTTATCAAATAAGCTTATTTCCCCGCTGAAAGAGGAACTATAATTTTAGTCGTCAGATTAAATTCTGTGTGATTAATCAAAGAGGTAATCCACAATTTGAATGGGATCAGAATGGCATATGTCTGTTTTATGTCATTTACTTCTCTCTCTATCTCTTGGTCTTCCTACCCGGGAGGGGGGGGGGACTGATTGTCCTGCTAAGAGTGTAAAGGAGGGTTTTAAGATCCCTCATCTCACTGTTTGCAAGTGACTTGATGACTAATCCAATTGGCATAAGGCTGAGAGGCTTCCTGGCGAAATGTTTTCATTTTCCCTTTTTAAAATAGTACAGGATAGCGCTTATATTTGCCCAAACATATGGTGCGACAAAAATGTCTGTGATGTTACAAAAGGGATTAGGGCCTGAGGGACTATGTGGCTGTGTGTCAGCAGTGGCACCCTCTCTGTGTGTGTGTGTGTGTGTGTGTGTGTGTGTGTGTGTGTGTGTGTGTGTGTGTGTGTTTGTGTGTTGCACTGAACTATATTGTACTAGGAGGTACTGCTAAAGGCTGGAGTGATACAGCATAGACACACACACCCACTTATACACCAGTGTACAACAGTGTACCAGGTGTTATTAATATGGCGCTGAAGAACATGGCTGACGTTTTACATTCTCCCAACCAATTGTGCAATTGTTTTAACTTATTGTGTACATAATGCTGCTGCAACTGTCTCTTATGACCGAAAATAACTTCTGGACATCAGAAAAGCGATTACTCACCACGAACTGGATGAAACGTTTTCCTTTAACGAGTCCGACGAGAAGGATATCCTGCTTTCACTGGAACAAGCCCAGATCCACGCCTTTTGCGTAAAGAAAAGATGCCAGTAAAGGGGACGCAGATCGGGGCTCCTTCTGAGAAGCCAGAGGCGAGCGAGTAAGCTCCCAATGCCTTCCATTCCCCTTGCTAACGTGCAATCGTTAGAAAATAAATTGATGACCTATTATTAAGATTATCCTACCAACGGGACATTAAAAACTGTAACATCTTATGTTTCACTGAGACGTAGCTGAACGAAGAAACAGACAATATAGAGCTGGTAGGATTTTCCATGCACTGGCAGAACAGAGACACTACCTCTGGAAAGACGAGGGATGGGGGTGTGTGTCTTTTTGTCAATAACAGCTGGTGCACAAAGTCTAACATTAAAGAAGTCTCGAGGTATTGCTCGCCTGATGTAGAGTACCTTATGATAAGCTGTCGACCACACTATCTACCAAGAGAGTTCTCATCTGTATTATTCATAGCCGTCTATTTAACACCACAAAGCGAAGCTGGCACGAAGACCACTCTCAACCAACTCGATAAGGCCATAAACAAAGAAGAAAATGCTCACCCAGAAGCGGCGCTCCTAGTGGCCGGGGACTTTAATGCAGGCAAATTTAAATCGGTTTCACCACATTTTTACCAGCATGTCACATGTGCACCCCGAGAAAACAAATCCTAGACCACCTTTACGCCACACGCAGAAATGCATACAAAGCTCTCCCCCACCCTCCATTTGGCAAATCTGACCACAATTCTATCTTCCTGATTCCTGCCTACGAGCAAAAACTAAAGCAGGAAGTACCAGTTACTCGCTCAATACGGAAGTGGTCAGATGACACGGATAATACACTACAGGACTATTTTGCTAGCACAGACTGGAAAATGTTCCGGGATTCTTCCAATGGCATTGAGGAATACACCACCTCAGTCATTGGCTTTATCAATAAATATACTGACGACGTCGTCCCCACAGTGACTGTACGTACATATCCCAACCAGAAGCCATCGATTACAGGCAACATCCGCATCGAGCTAAAGGCTAGAGCTGCCGCTTTCAAGGAGAGGGAGACTAATCTGGACGCTTATAAGAAATCCCGCTATGCCCTCAGACGAACCATCAAACAAGCAAAGCGTCAATACAGGATTAAGATTGAATCCTACTACACTGGCTCTGATGCTCGTCAGATGTGGCAGGGCTTGTAAACTATTACGGACTACAAAGGGAAACCCAGACGCAAGCTGCCCAGTGACGCGAGCCTACCAGATGAGCTAAATGCCTTTTGTGCTCGCTTCGAGGCAAGCAACACTGAAGCATGCACGAGAGCACAAGCTGTTTTGGATGACTGTGTGATAATGCTCTCCCGATGTGAACAAAACCTTTAAACACACCGCCCTTTCTCACCTGGACAAAAGGAACACTTATGTGAGAATGCTGTTCATCGACTACAGCTCAGCGTTCCACACCATAGTGCTGACAAAGCTCATCGCTAAGCTAAGGACTCTGGGACTAAACACCTCCCTCTGCATCTGGATCCTGGACTTCCTGACCGTCCACCCCCAGGTGGTAAGAGTAGGAAACAATACGTCTGCCATGCTGATCCTTAATACACGGGGCCCCTCAGGGATGCGCACTTGGTCACCTCCTGTATTCCCTGTTCACCCACAACTGCATGGCCAAACATGACTCCAACACCATCATTAAGTTTGCTGATGACACAACAGTGATCACCGACAACGATGAGACAGCCTATAGGGAGGAGGTCAGAGAACTGGAAGTGTGGTGCCAGGACAACAACCTCTCCCTCAATGTGAGCAAGACAAAGGAGCTGATCGTGGACTACAGGAAAAGGCGGGCCGAACAGGCCCCCATTAACATCGACGGGGCTAGTGAAGCGGGTTGAGAGTTTAAAGTTCCTTGGTGTCCACATCACCAACAAACTATCATGGTCCAAACATACCAAGACAGTCGTGAAGAGGGCTCGACAAAACCTTTTCCCCCTCAGGAGACTGAAAAGATTTGATATGGGCCCCCAGATCCTCAAAAGGTTCTACAGCTGCACCATCGAGAGCATCCTGACCGGTTGCATCACCGCCTGGTATGGCAACTGCTCGGCATCTGACCCGTAAAGCGCTATAGAGGGTAGTGCAAACGGCCCAGTACATCACTGGGGCCAAGCTTCCTGCCATCCAGGACCTATATAATAGGCGGTGTCAGAGGAAAGCCCATAAAATTGTCAGAGACTCCAGTCACCCAAGTTGTAGACTGTTTCCGCACGGCAAGCGGTACCGGAGAGCCAAGTCTAGGACCAAAAGGCTCCTCAATATCTTCTACCCCCAAGCCTATAGACTGCTGAGCAATTCATAAAAATCGCCACCGGATAATTTACATTCACCCCCTTGTACACTGCTGCTACTCGCTGTTCGTTTGTTACCTATGCATAGTCACTTCGCCCCCACCTACATGTACAGATTACCTCAACTAGCCTGTACCCGTGCACACTGACTCGGTACCGGTGCCCCCTGTATATAGCCTCGTTATTGTTATTCTTATTGTGTTACTTGTTATTATTACTCTTTATTTTAGTCTACTTGGTAACTATTTTCTTTTTCTTGAACTGCACTGTTGGTTAAGGGCTTGTAAGTAAGCATTTCACGGTAAAGTCTCCACTTGTTGTATTTGGTGCTAGTGACAAAAAAGTTTGATTTGATTTACTGGATTCTGACATTATGTTCTGCACACCGTTATGAGTTCATTTTCTATTTGGTTTTATTATTTTCTTTGATAGCCACAGCCCTCTGACAGGATATCAATGTTCATCCATAGAGGACAAGTGGGGCTTGGAGAGGCAGCATGGGTGTCTCCTTCTCAATCTCCAGGACAATCACCAGATCCTGTTGTTCACATTCTGTCACGCACTGACCTTAGAGCTTTTTATGTCTCTATTTTGGTTTGGACAGGGTGTGATTTGGGTGGGCATTCTATGTTCCATTTTCTATGTTTTTGTATTTCTTTGTTTTGGCCGGGTATGGTTCTCAATCAGGGACAGCTGTCTTTCGTTGTCTCTGATTGGGAACCATACTTAGGCAGCCCTTTTTCCCACCTGTGTTTGTGGGTAGTTAACTTTGTTTGAGGCATTGTGCCCTGTAAGCAGCACGATTGTTTTCTCGTTTGTTGTTTTGTTGGCGTCATTTTTATAATAAAAGGAAAATGTACGCTTACCATGCCGCACCTTGGTCTGCTTCTTTCGACAGCTGTGACACTTTTACTTTTCATTCTCCTGAATGTCTGGAATTCCATAGATTGGGATGGTATAGATCTGAGTATAATATAATATAATTCTAAAGTCCCCCCGTGTGGTTCTACGATGTTTGCTCACCGTTCTTGTGATTATTTTGACCCCACGGGGTGAGATCTTGCGTGGAGCCCCAGATCGAGGGAGATTATCAGTGGTCTTGTATGTCTTCCATTTCCTAATAATTGCTCCCACAGTTGATTTCTTCAAACCAAGCTGCTTACCTATTGCAGGTTCAGTCTTCCCAGCCTGGTGCAGGTCTACAATTTTGTTTCTGGTGTCCTTTGACAGCTCTTTGGTCTTGGCCATAGTGGAGTTTGAAGTGTGACTGTTTGAGGTTGTGTACAGGTGTCTTTTATACTGATAACAAGTTCAAACAGGTGCCATTAATACAGGTAACGAGTGGAGGACAGAGGAGCCTCTTAAAGAAGAAGTTACAGGTCTGTGAGAGCCAGAAATCTTGCTTGTTTGTAGGTGACCAAATACTTATTTTCCACCATAATTTGCAAATTAATTCATTAAAAATCCTACAATGTGATTTTCTCTTTTTTTTCTCATTTTGTCTGTCATAGTTGAAGTGTACCTATGATGAAAATTACAGGCCTCTCTCATATTTTTAAGTGGGAGAACTTGCACAATTGGTGGCTGACTAAATACTTTTTTGCCCCACTGTATATGATGAAAATATTATATAATTCAGCACAGTAATATGATATTTGTATGTCAAATATTTACATTTGCCATTTTAGTCGTTTTGCAGATGCTCTTATCCAGAGCGACAGTGCATTCATTTTAAGATAGCTAGGTGACACAACCACACATTACAGTATACAGGATACCAACATTCAATTCCAGCTAAACAATGGATATATAGTGTTATGCACATCTGAAATCTATGAATTAAATATCAGAGAACAGTAATATTTTATACACACATGAATGTACCCATAACCAATCATTTTTTATTAAAAAAATTACATGTAAAAAACGATGGATGAAGCATTTTGGAAATAAACTCTTCATTTATAATCTGAAGGCCAGTCATTACAGACCCTAAAGCCTCTTTAGAGTGTTGGATCATTTAGAGGGTGGTCAGTAGAGCAGTGTTGTGTTACAAGGTGAGGAGGAAGGGACAGAGGAGGCTGACCAGGGGCAAAGAGCACGGGTGGAAATCATCGCCAATTAGCGTTTGTTGGAGGGAAACACTGAGGATAGACGCAATGAACAGAGCACAGGCTACACCTCAAACACACACACACACACACATTTCCTATCAATAATGATTACATTTCTCTCACAGTATGGTGTCATAACAGGCCATAATAGAATACAAATTGTCCTGTCCCCCTTTTTCTGCCAGCTCTTTTACGTTATGTTCATGCATTAATTACATGTTGATCATCTAGACCTGTCTTTAAAGATTAAAATCATAAACATTCACAAAATCAGGGACGTAACCCCCATGTCAAAATTCTTAATCCCTCTTCAGCTCACGATAATGGCTCCAGGGAAAAAGGAAGAAAAAATAGAAGCTATCCTATCCATGAATCGTCTGTCTGCTATTGAAGTCAGTGTCATTATCTCCAGATTGCCTCTGAATTAGAACAATGGCCTTTTTAAGTACCATTTCCTCTTCCTCCACCTCCATCTCCACTGCATGTGGTACACATTAACTTAGGCAGTCGTCATTAGGCCAAAGCTTCATGTCTGTCTCATATCATGTCCACTCTCTTGGTTAGTCTTCTGCATTTGGCATGATCCTCTGATTTGTATTTCCATCTTTTGAGAAGAACAAGTACTGTGATTTGGCGCTGAACATGAACAGAATAGATGGATAATGTTTATGGTGATACTTTGTGAATTTATTCACATTTTAAGCATCTAATCCAAATCTGTAAAGTGTCACCACTTAATTTGTCAGTAAAGGAAACATCCTTGTCTCTACAATGCACAGTTATCAGCACTGTGGTCCATCTCTGTCCTGTGTGGCAGATATCAGCACCCAGACCTGTAGAATCCCCCTAAGCCCAACGACTGAAGAAAAGTTAGGGAGAGAGAAAAACACTGTAACCATGGCAGGCTGGACACCACTTTCAGTTTTGAAGCCTGTCCCTGCTTTCCTGAGGCTTGCTGTGGGCAGAGAGCAAGTGACAGAGAGAGAAAGAGGCAGAAAGAGAGAGAGAAACAGAGCAAGAGAGTGAGCGAGAGAAACAGAGAGGAAGAAAAATGGAGAGTGTTACTCCACAGCACCCAGGGCCAGAGGAGGGGCCAGTCGGCCAGGAGGACGAGTCCCGTCCGTTCCCAGGAGCGGACTGCACGGAGGCGGGGTGACGGGAACGGGAGGCAGGGGGGCGCAGCAGCCGACACACCAGTCCAGTGCTGTGCTCTGCTCCGTACTGCCTTCCCTCAGCCCCTCAGCTGGGAAAGACGGAGATACCGGCAAATCTGTGTTTGTTCAGTCACTCCACAAATATCCCCTCTCCAGATTGTGTCTGAGAGCCGAAGGAAACAGCACTTCTGAAATGATTATTGGTGGCAGTGTCCTTCTGGGGCCACTTTCTCTAAATGTGCCAATACATTTAGCATGTCCAGCTTTGTTTTGCTTTCATTAGGGGCCTAATCTTCATCCCAGAACCTGGCCGTGGCTGTCATGAGTCAACCCTCTGTTTTCTCTGGAGCAATGTGATTAATGACTGGACAGCACCATTACACCAACGCACTAAATCACACTATTTTCATATCTGGTAGCTAGTGCTGCTATTGACGGGATGTTGTTCATATCTAGGGATGCTGCATGTTGTTGTGATTAAAGATGTTGTCAAAAAATTAACCAAAGACTTCCTTGACCTTGAGGGTTGTCATAACAGAGTAAATACACCTTCATGAATTTGCATGCATGTGCATGTTTGTGTTAACTTTGAGTTTAATACTTTATTACAACAGTATAAATCTAAATTTAGAACAAGAACTAGAAGCATCATTTGAAAGGAAAATATCAGCCAAACCATGCAGGGTAATGTTTGCTAATGCATTCTCTGGAATGATGTTCAGTCACTCTGACCTGCCGTCGACCCTACATCTTTACAATGTGCGCATTGTTCATCTTTTGCTTTTAGAGGTCATATCCCCATAGCAGCCAGCCATTAACTAGACGTTTACTGTACTTTAATTATCTTTGAGTGCATTGATTCATATCAGTCATCTAAGTAGTCATCTTTAAAGGATATTACTCACCCTATCCTACCGCTGCCTGTGATATCATATTTTAGCTCTTTGTGTCAGCCCAGTGCTCCAGGTGTACATGGAGAATACATTTTTAAGCCCAGCAAACCTCAACAGTCATAAACACGCCTTTGCTCTGCATTATACATCCGCTAACATGAATGTGTCTGCATGACTAATGCATGACCTGGCTTGCCTGCCTGTTCTGCAGGGAAGACAGACAGAGAGTGTGCTCTGGGAACAGTGAGTCGTGGTGGGCCTGTTGTAGAGACAGACAGACAGTGTGCTCAGGGAACAGTGAGTCGTGGTGCGCCTGTTGTAGAGACAGACAGTGTGCTCAGGGAACAGTTAGTCATGGCGGGCCTGTTGTAGAGACAGACAGACAGACAGTGTGCTCTGGGAGCAGTGAGACATGGTGGGCCTGTTGTAGAGACAGACAGACAGTGTGCTCCTGGAACAGTGAGTCGTGGTGGCCCTGTTGTAGAGACAGACAGACAGTGTGCTCTGGGAACAGTGAGTCGTGGTGGCCCTGTTGTAGAGACAGACAGACGGTGTGCTCCTGGAACAGTGAGTCGTGGCGGGTCTGTTGTAGAGACAGACAGACATTGTGCTCCTGGAACAGTGAGTCGTGGTGGCCCTGTTGTAGAGACAGACAGACATTGTGCTCCTGGAACAGTGAGTCGTGGTGGGCCTTTTTGTAGAGATAGACAGACGGTGTGCTCCTGGAACAGTGAGTCATGGTGGGTCTGTTGTAGAGACAGACAGACATTGTGCTCCTGGAACAGTGAGTCGTGGTGGGCCTTTTTGTAGAGATAGACAAAGGCAGAGTCACCTGTAGAGTGTTTTTTATGGAGGGAGGAGCAGGTAAGAACAGGTGTTCTCCCTCTCAGGTCTCAGGTCACATCTTAACCACCCTGGGAGCCATTAGGCCTACTATACACAGGCTGCTGCTGGGCTGGCAGAGCAGAGGGTGCATGGGAGAGCATCTCAGAGGAATGGCCAATTCTTTCACTTGGGATGTGTGGATGTGTGAACGCAGAAGAAGACACACACAGAGATATGGACGCACACACACATTTGCTCACTCACTGCCTTGAATAATGTGGATAGAGGATATAGTTTGTTTGTTCCTCCTAGGAACAGTTGGCAGATAGGACATAGTAGCTAGATGATTGAGGCGTTATGTTATTTTATAATGTGTGGACATATGCCCTGGTTTCATGTGTCATTCAATGTCTTTGTTTATTCATTTCATCCAACACAATGGGACATAAGTCCATACTATAAACATGACTAATTCATAGACTAACACCTGGCACTGGAAGTGTAATAAAACACTGGGTGGAATTGAAAACAAAGCTTTTCACCCATACAGTTGGTAGTGATGTCTAGAGCACTAATATTGATTGTTGAGCGTATTGTTAAGCATGAATGCAGCTTAATATAGTCTCTATCTGAAGTAGACACTATGTAGTCATTGTCCATCTTTGTTCACGTTGACCAATCGTGTTTGCCATGGCTACGACATGGTCATTATTTATTTGTCCTGTCACTCTTTTCTTTAAACATGTCGAGCATTTTCCAAACATTTCCCTCCTCTCGGTTGAATATGCCGATCCTTCCCAATAAATGGACACCACCTGTTTCAACGGTCAATGTCATGTTAGGTTCAAGCGGGGTCTCGTTTGATTGGCCACATCGAAAGGGTTGGAACACGCCGGTCGGCTACTTCGTTTGGCCCCACGGACCAAGTGGTAACTTTAAAAATGTTTCAGGAAGTTTGGTTCACCCTTTACGGCCTAGGACATTTCCTAGTACAGGAGTTAAGCACTCAGGACAGGAAACCATTTGCTGTGGCTGTAAGATCTCTTTAATGACTCTCTAACTAGAAACAGGCTGGCCTAATTCAGTGCCTGGAGCCAGCAGGAATGGCCTTGCATCCAGACCCCGTTAGAATATTTACTGCTTCTTCGATGGGAGTCTTTTTGACACCGCAGCAATAAAGTTTACAAGGAACCTCTTTTAGCCTGATACAAGGCAAAGTGTGGTCAAGAAGTTCAAGAAGACAAAAACATGGACAGAGGATGAAAAACACTGTTGACCGTTACTGTTTTGGTTTGCTTTTATTTATGTGGATTAAAAGGCCGGAGCAGAACAGAGGACTGACAGAACAGAGGACTGCTGCTACCAGGGTTTTTCATTAGCTTTGCCCCCATTCAATCACCTCAGAACGCCATAGGTTGATGACCAGATTCATTTGTCTGACTCTGCTGTAATTCACCATGCAGAGGTAGGAGTGGTAATTATGCAGAATTGGGCAGGCTTCGTTTTAATTTATGTGAAAGGCTCAATGGGGCGGCAGGTAGCCGAGTGTTGGGCCAGTAACCAGAAGGTTGTTGGATCAAATCCCCGAGCTGACATGGTAAAAATCTGTTGTTCTGCCCCTGAGCAAGGCAGGGGAAGAACTGTTCCTCAGGCTCCGAAGTCATGGATGTCAATTAAGGCAGCCCCGACACCTCTCTGATTCAGAGGGATTGGGTTAAATGTGGAAAACACATTTGTAGTTGAAAAGATTCAGTTGGACAACTGACTAGGTATCCCCCTTTCCCAATGATGTCCTTTAAAAAGCTGCTGAGGCAAACATTCTGATTGATGCCCTTTAACTGGTGTCATCTGTTGTTATAGTGGAGATCAAAGCTTTTTCATAGTCATACCATAGGAGCTACCATGTACAAACGTGCAGGTAAAACAACACATTTCACTGCACCTATCCGATGTACTGTATGTGGTAATAAACATATAAATACACAGTACCAGTCACACAACTACTGATTCAAGGGTTTGTCTTTATTTTTACTATTTTATTACATTGTAGAATAACAGTGAAGACATCAAAACTATGAAATAACACATGTAGTAACCAATAAAGTGTTAAACAAATCAAAATATATTATATATAATTTAGATTCTTCAAAGTAGCCACCCTGTCCCTTGATGACAGCTTTGCACACTCTTGGCATTCTCTCAACCAGCTTCATGAGGAATGCTTTTCCAACAGTCTTGAAGGAGTTCCCACATATGCTGAGCGCTTGTTGGCTGCTTTTCCTTCAACCTGCGGTTCAACTCATCCCTCATTTGTGTTGAGGTTGGGTAATTGTGGAGGCCAGGTCATCTGATGCAGCACTCCATCACTCTCTTTCTTGGTCAAATAGCTCTTACACGGCCTGGAGGTGTATCTTGGGCCATTGTCCTGTTGAAAAACAAATGACAGTCCCACTAAGAGCAAACCAGATGGGATGGCATATCGCTGCAGAATGCTTTGGTAGCCATGCTAGTTAAGTGTGCCTTGAATTCTAAATAAGTCACGACAGTGTCACCAGCAAAGCACCCCCACACCATCACACCTCCTCCTCCATGCTTCACGGTGGGAACCACGCATGTGGAGATCTTCCATTCACCTACTCTGCGTCTCACAAAAATTTGGACTCATCAGACGAAAGGACAGATTTCCACCAGTCTAATGTCCATTGCTTGTGTTTCTTGGCCCAATCAAGTCTCTTCTTCTTATTGGTGTCCTTTGTTACTGGTTTCTTTGCAGCAATCGACCATGAAAGCCTGCTTCACACAGTCTCCTCCGAACAGTTGATGTTGAGATGTGTCTGTTACTTGAACTCTGTGAAGCATTTATTTGGGCATCAAGGCAAAAGGGTGGCTACTTTGAAGAATCTCAAATATATCAAATATATTTTGAGTTGTTTGGCA